>NC_085857.1:47454838-47457338 GCF_034702125.1 Engraulis encrasicolus | reverse complement strand
TCACCAGTCACCTTTCCGAGTGGGCCAACATTGTTCAAAAGAGTTAATTGTCCATTGTCCAGAGTGGGCCCTTATTTTACCGTTCAGGAGGCTAGCAGGAGGCTGGGTGGCTGTAGGGGAGGGTTCGTCCATGGGGAGGTCCAGGAGCCCATCTTCGGCACGTCAGCTGAGGAGACAGGAGAGGCTTTTACCAGCAGAGTTGCTTTTATCCGAATTTACAGTGGTTACTTATTATTGATCACTCGTGAAGACATCTAAAGTGCAGCACACATTAATGACAACGGTGATGGTTCACAGCAAACACCAAATGTCAATACTACTAGGGGTAGCCCATTGACGAGGGATAGCAGCCGCACTGCAGGTCATGGTCCTGGTCGCTCCCGGTTACCGGCCACGGGCATCCCGCCGCTAGCAGCTGCTTCTCGCCATCTTCCACCGGTCCCTCTCTTGCTTCCGCTGTGGTCTCTCCCTCCCGGCGTCTTTAATACGATGGCCCACTCCAAGCGCACCAATCACCCTGGCGCGTCTCACCTGTGGTCAATCGGCCCTCACTGCTAGTTATCTCTGTTGTTTACTTTCCGTTCATGTAGTCATTGTGAGTCATCCAAAAGTTTCCCCTAGGGAACCAACAGTTCTTTTTTTGTTGTTCCCACCCCCACCAGTCCTCGTCACCCCCGTGACTTCCACCCCCACCAGTCCTCGTCACCACCGTGACACATGCTCACATCCCACTGTCGGCTCGTATAGTGTGAGGAGGACATGAGTCGTGAGATGTGAACTTTTAAATCATTAAATTCCCTCAGGCAGTGTGAGAAGGAGCTTAATACCCACGATTGAAAATATTGCACAGTGTATGCCCGCCTTTATATTTATTAGGATGTCATCTGAAATCAAACATTAAACTTTACATTAAAATGATTATCCAAGAGCACTCAGCTAGATCTCTGATTTTTTTGGGACTCTGCCTGAACTTTTGCTACTACTTGTAGATGGCTTCATAATGTCCTCATTTTGCTGTGTCATGTTTTCTATTGAGTAGACCTTGTTAAGCTAATTGCTATAGTCCTGTATCTCATTTAGGTACCTTTTTAAGCCTCCTCCGTTTGTATGCCTGTGCTCAGTCTTGATGTTGTCAACTGCATACCACTCGAGTTGTAAGTCTCTTTTGTCTCTTGCATCTTTTGTTCTTGGAATATGATTGTGTTTTTGGACTCTAATCTTGAAATACGGTTTTGGACTGTGACCATGCCTTTTGTGAAAAACCTTTTTGTGGATATTGGACATTGTTAGTACTTAATTCCATTGGATCTGAGCGATGGATTATTTAGGGTTTGTAAAACTTTTTTTCTACTACCTGAGCATTCTTGAACTGCAACATTTTCCTTTGAACTTCCTTATCTTTTGTACGGTGCTGGTCTGCATTTTTGCCTTTGTTCAACAACCTTTTGAATCAGTAAAACTTGACTCCCCTTGGCTGCCTTTCTCTACAATTGAGTTTCCTCTTTGGTCTAGGTTAACTGTCTGCTTGCTACGATAGACACCTGGGTTCAATCCCCGGGTCGTTCGTGACAAGGGCTGTGCTCAGTCAGTGGTACAGTGCTGCTTACAGATGCCAATTTCTAAAAGCACAAAAAGGAAAGCGATGCTTGCCTATAGGTCACCAAGTTGACTTGAACAGACCCTGCCACCAGCAGTGCTGCAGTGGATCACTTGAAAACCCCTGCTGTCATAGATCAGCTTGTTACCAGGGGCCTTGTGGAACAATGTACCTGTCATGTAAGGCTCAATATTGAAAAGCATCAGTCTTGTTCCCTTTTTTGGTAGGCCTTCATAAAGGCACATGTTTTTAAAAAGCAGCAGGTTTGTACCTAAAGGAATCATTTTGCACTCGTTTTGTGTGGTCATAATTTCTTTGCAGTATAGTCATCGGTATGTATGTTGACGGAAAAAGTTCTGACCACGTGTGAAAATGGCAGGAAATGGGCCTGTAGTGTTCTTGCTCTTTCTCTCTTTGTGTTTCTGTATGTCTCTGTATCTCATTTCTTCTGCATGCTCTCGCTCTCTCTCTCTCTCTCTCACACCCATCTGGACGTACATACAATACCAACCTGCCAAGGGAGCCTCTTGTGTCACTGGGGTAGTGTTTGGTGCTCTGGTGCTGTTTTTATTTCCGAGTTGGATAACACTGTCAGAGTGCATCACTGGGACACGGTTCTAGGGTAACAGACAAGGTCCCACCATGTTTCTACTGCCGATGCTGACAATGGCCATCACTCTGATCCCAGGTCAGTACTTTAAATCCACTTGGAGTCTGAGTTATTTCCAATCACACAGGTTACATGTGGATTCTATGAAAAAAAAGAATGTGGTCGAAAACAATACAATTCAGTTCCCTAAAACCATATCTATTCACCTGTATATGTGTTGCATGCAGAATGGATGATTCTGTCCCATAAAGACAAGTGTCATAATTTGAAGAGCTCTTTTCCAAAACGCTATA
>NC_085857.1:47434838-47449838 GCF_034702125.1 Engraulis encrasicolus | reverse complement strand
ACATGGAACAACGCTACCAAAACACTAGACGAGACAACAAAACATTTCATGTGACACAAGAAGACAAGACTCACATTTCTAGGATTAAAACTAAATAATAAAATGGTAAAAGAAGCATGGACCCATGAACACCTCATTTAAAAACAATTACACTGTTCTGTAAAACCAGACTTTAAAAGATTTTTAAAAGCATTTACAGAGGGAAGTGTGTCTAACTGTAGTTTGTTTTGAAATTCGTTCCAAAGGTATGGGGCATAGAAGGAGAAAGAGGTCTTTCCTAGTTCTGTTCTTATTGAAGGAGTGATTAACAATATTTTATTTGTAGATCTTGTACAGTGGATATTGATGTTATATGCCAGCAGATTTGAAAGATATGGTGGTAATTTTTTTTGTTGGTATTAATGCTTTGAGAGTAAAAATCAACAAATGAAACTTTCTCCTGAGAGAGAGTCAACCTGATCCCTCAGATATCAACCTGATATCACTTCAAATGAAACTTGCACATGCATGGGCCTGCTGGCAGACTCAGCTATTATAACAACTGACATTACAGAGGGCCTGAAACTAAAGTCATTAAAGGCCTAATTATGGGGACAACAAGGTTTCAACGTGTGTGTGTGTGTGTGTGTGTGTGTGTGTGTATGTGTGTGTGTGTGTGTGTGTGTGTGTGTGTGTGTGTGTGTGTGTGTGTGTGTGTGTGTGTGTGTGTGTGTGTGTGTGTGTGTGTGTGTGTGTGTGTGGGTGTGTGTGTGTGTGTGTGTGTGTGTGTGTGTGTGTACTTCAAAAACATGTGTTACTGCGCAAGCATGTTTGCCTGAGATAGGCAGAGAGCTGATCTCATACACTTCACATGTTGGGTGTCATCTAGTCACTACACACGTGTACCAAAGGAAGTATGTCAGACCGGACACACTCACTCAGACAGATCAGACCTCAGTTAGCATATCTCCATATAAGCAACACACACTGTACTACAGTATATACTCTACTGGATAAACCCACACAACAATGAAGATGATCTTCCTCCTGTTCATGCTCTCAGGTAAGTCAATGGTTTATTATGAATTATCATTTATTATTATTGTCTTGTAGAATGTAACAGACAAGTGAAGGATTTGGATGAATTACATAATAGTGTCTTGTCTGTCCTGTTTGTTGTTGTTGTTGTTGTTGTTGTTGTTGTTGTTGTTGTTGTTGTTGTTGTTGTTGTTTTTGAGGGGGGTGGGGTGTCTTTTCATGGAATGATTGGGCTCTATGCATGTGCATAGGCATACTGTACGTGCATGTATACTGTATATGCACACTGCATCCATAATTCTATGTTGTGCATATCTTCTGATAATGTTGTCTGTACCGTGTTATTAAGGGTGATTTCTGAGATCCCATATGCATGTAGTGCATTTATGATGTCTGAACGGGTGAACACTGCGGAGTTCTCTGCTGTTTTACTGTAAACTCTTGGCAAGTACTGTTTGGCTACAATGACAGATCTTTGTGAGTGACCTTTGTGAGAGCAGTGCTTTGTTAGTGCACTGGCTTCCATTAGTGTGCATTCGCAGCAGCACTTGCATGTAGTTCCTTTTAAAAAAAAAAACAATGCTGACAAACATGACAGTGCACCTTAGGAACCGTACAGACGGGACTTCCTATGGATTGTAATTATATAGTGCCTTTCCACTTCTTTGGGCACTCAAAGCGCTTTACGTTGTATGCCTCACAATCACCCAATCAGACTCACATTCACACACCGGGTGGCAGTGGCTGCCACATAGGTTGCCACCCTGCTACCCTGAGCAATTTGGGTTTAATTATCTTGCTCAAGGATACAGTGATGGGGTCAGTTATAGCGGGGCTTGAACATGCAACCCTGGTTGTCGAACAGGCTCCTTCACCACCCACGCCGCCACCGCCCATTCCTAACAATGTGCCATTTTTTAACACTAAAGAAGCACTGCCCAATTATACTGTTACATGGGGCTTTATGTACATGTGGACACATGTAGCCTACTGTATATCCTCATTATCCAAAGTTACAAGAACCCATTACTATTTAGGTAGCAGTTGGTAGTGCTAAATTATTCAGAAGGGCTATAGGCAGCTTAACCAGAACTAGCAGACAGGAAATGCAGTGGGAAAAGGGAAATGGGCAATGGGCGTTTTATCGTGTACAATAACGTGTACGAAGTAGAAGGAAAAGTGAACAAGACGAGCCCACATAATACACGGCCCCTTACACATATTGAGCAATACGTTTTCTTTTAAGTCTACTTTACAGTAGGCCTATATACCTCTGCACTTGTTCAAAGCACATATTTCTGCTTTGAAGCTCTCCCTAACACATCTCTGTCTGCATTGGTTTACTGAATATCTGTATTCAAAGCTGCAGTTGTGTGTGTGTGGTTACTTTTTTATCAAACAACGCAGACAGTGTAACTTGGGAACAGTACGACATGAACATCTTAATAATGTGCAATTAAAGAACAAAAAAAGAAGCGTTCAATAGCACTGTTACAGTAAGATCCACTGAATTTTGAATTTTGAGAACACTGTCTAGCTGTGATCTCATGTGAACAGACCCTCTCTTGATCCCAGGTGCAGGTGATGCCTTGTCTGTCACTGGGCATGTAGGAGGTGATGTCATCATAACATGTAAATACAAGGCACCGTATAAAACCAATAGAAAGTACTTCTGTAAAAGGTTGGGGACAGCATGCTCCGACATAAAGGCAGACAGTGCTAAAGGTACTCAATATGGCCAGAAGTTCTCTCTCTATGACAACCCATCAGACACGAACTTCATGGTATTGATCAGGGACCTGACTGATGAGGACAAGGGAAACTACCACTGTGGGGTGGAAAAAGGAATGCAACAACAAGACAACAAGATCTCTACTATAGAGCTGAAAGTTGTGCGAGGTATGTGTTATGGATTTAGATTACTCACTTGTATAACCCTTCTAATTTGACTTAATTAGTATGTTTTAAGATCTTATTGAGATCATAAGGTAGGCACAAGATTCTAAATTGTGCTCTCTCTATGCCATTGTTTGTTTTGATTTATTTTCTGTAAAGGGGCTCTAGGTAGGATTAAAAGTTTAATTAATCACTGTCCTGAGTCAGCCGATGCTTATTTGAGTGATTAGTAAGTGAACGATGACTCTGCCGACTATTTTCACGGTCCGTCTGCTGAGGTCCCCAAATGTAACTTTTTGACAGAGCGGTTTGCTACGAGGGTCATGGGACACATTTCAGTCACTTCTCGTACGAAAAATCGCTTTACATACCGTATTCAGATGCTGGCATTCTGTGATGAAAAACACTCTTACCGCAAGCTTATTTAAACAGCATTTTTTTCATGCTAGTGATATATTGAGACAGGCATGCCACGAGCACCACACAAACTACATCATCCTACATTGTGCCCCTTTAAAAAAAATAAAGTGAATAAAATAAAGTGTATAAAGTGAATAAAATAAAGTGTAAAATCTCATCAGATGTGTGGAAGTATAATAATGAATCTTTCTTCTAGCATTGACTCATGTAACAAATCCTGCAACATACACATACCCTCCTGGGGGAAGCACTGAGGTGAAATGTGATTTTCCTGAACGGTACAAACACAGGACCCAGTACCTCTGCCACAACCATCCTATGGTCTTAGAATGCTTTAAACTCAAAACACCTGAATCAACCAAGATGAGAGTACAAAAACTATCCTCTGGTAAGGAAGGGTGGTCAGTGACTCTTTCCCAGCTTTCTGAAGTAGATGCTGGGGACTACTGGTGTGGAGCAGGGGAAGTTCCTGAAGATGACCGATCCATTACTCTTACAAAGAAAATCCAACTAACGTTGGGTAAGTTATTGGCCTGCTCATTTACGTGATATATGCATTTTCAGTTAAAACTGCATTCAAGTTTGTGCTGCCACAGCAGTGCTAGTAGTCTAGGTAGTTATCCGTAGTTTTCATTTCTTTAGTCTATGGTTTGTGAACCACGTCTAAGTAGCTAAATGCAGGTTGATACATGCCACAGCTAATTTTAAGCTGAAAATGCATTGCATAGTTTACTATATTGATTTAGTGGTGATGTTTTTGGGTAGATGACGGATAGGCAGCAAAAAACATTTTTTTCACAAAACATTGTTTATGAGGGAAAAAAGTATATGTCTACGTAGTGCAGCAATTAATCTTTCAAAAAATCCAAGTGGTCACAATGTTGGTATATTCATTGATTATTTATTTACGTTGATAAAGCAATTTGCTGAAAATATGTCCTTTGGTGTGACGTTAAGAAATAAATATATTAAGTAATGTAGAAATGGCTTGATGGAGTTTTATGAACATTGTTACACTCTTCATATTTATTGCAATTTTTTAAAGTCTTAATTTAATGAGAAATTACCATCTAAAGCATTTTTTTCCCATTAGATGTGAGATTATTAGAAACCTTCGAGGAAAAACAGGGATATCTTTCTTTTAAATGTTCAAAATTGTCCGAATTTATACTAACTTTTCAGGGACGATAATTTGTTCTTCCCTAATGCAATATTCAGTGTTTATCAAACATATTGTTTAGCTCAAACAAATATTTGAGCGTTTAAAACATGTCACACCGTAGGACATTCATGTCACGCTAAAGGACAGAAATGCAAAACTGAGCCAGAAACAAATATATCAACATGATTATTTTGTCTTTTGATCATAATATAATGTTGAAGTCAATATGGACCTACACTTTACACTTATAAGTCTTTGAATGGTCGATTATCAGCCTATCATAACTCTTAATGACAGCCATGCGGTCATTGAATGTAACCTGCAGAGCTCATAAGACTCATACTGAAGGGTGACCTTGGCATGACCATCACACTTTTGTAGGTATGCTATGACTGTCACACCATTGAACCTGTAGTGTGTAGTGGCCAGTGCCTGTTTGGTATCTCAAGCTGGACAGCACATTTCTGCTGTATATTGAGCTCTCCACAGCATACTTTATTCATCTATACTCCTCTATATACTCTCTCACTGATCTTTCCTTCACTGTTACCGTTATATTTTATGGTTTCAAAGCACCATTAATGACATTTTATATCATTTGACAGTATCTAAAATCAACAGCAAATATTCATCAACAATGCATCAAAGTATAAATTCCAAAGGCCAATAAAGGAGTAAGTAATTTGAATACACAATATTTATCTAGTCAAACAACAAAACAAAAAAATATGTACTACCAGTTGTTTTAAAAACTATTTCTCAAATATCTAGTCCATTGGTGTGACCTGTTTGTCCTTTGGTGTGATACTCCAAAGTGTCACACCATAGGACTTTTACCATCACACCATAGGACTTTTACCATCACACCATAGGACTTTTGAGCTTTTGAGTTAATTTAAAGCCATGTCGTTGACAACTGAAATACAATTTCACCTTTAGTAAGATGCATTTTCATACATCTACATAAGAAAAAAATATGAAAAATATACACTATTGTCAAAATGTATTTTATGGCTGTCACACCAAAGGACCACAAAACTAATACATCTTGTGGTAGCAAAACATAATTGATTGACTGAAGAACTCTGAGAGAAAAATCTAAAATCCACCCTTGCCATTGGCTTCTTAAGGGTCTAAAGTCACAATTTATGTACCGCTGGAGCTTCAACAATAGATAATTATCCACAGAATCAACCAAAAAAATGATGTCACACCACAGGACATTATTTTCTGCGACAAAGTTTCACAAGTCCATACGGTCTCAGAAAAACAGGAAAAAAATTAAGCATTGCCACTTGCTAAAATGGACACCTTGAAAAACATGCCAGGGTTGTTTAGACAAATGACTGAGCTTTGATTATTTATTTAAAAATGTTTTAATATGGAGAACCAGGCTTGCCTCAGTCACACCATAGGACAAATGTGACATTTGACTCAAAATTAAGTATACTTATTTAAGCTCTGGATTTATTACACATTACTTTTTCACAACAACGACATTAGCTTAATCATTTAAAGCATTGACAATTTTGAAAGCATGAATTTACTTAATTTTAAGAGCCTGCGACAGCAAAATTTACACGTCACGTCATCTACCCATTTGTATTGCTGTGTCTATTTAGAGAAAAAGATAACTGCATATGAGGGGGATGAAGTGGAGATCACATGTCCATACTACCCAAAGGATTCTGGGGAAAGGAAGTTCCTCTGTCGGGGTGAATGTAACAACTCAGACAAACCGCTCATCAGTACAGAGCCTAATAAGAAAAATGCTATCTACAAAAGCTTTACTCTATGTGACTATCCTGAGGCAGCAGTATTCACTGTAAATATTACTGGACTGACTGCAAAGGATTCTGGGATGTACTGGTGTGGGACAAACAGCACTGCTCTGTTCCCGTATGACTATTACACAGACCTGGAGGTGACATCAAAGGGTTTACCATCATCATCATCATCATCATCATCATCATCATTATCACCATCATCGACAACAAATATTTGTGGCGCAAATACCCCAAAGCCTGCACCCTTCCTTACCCGTCCCCATCCACATCCCCAACCGAGTCCATCGTACGCGTCTCTACGCACGTCATCTCCTCCTTGGCTACTGTGGTCCTCCTCCTCCGCGTCTGTAGAAGAGCATGTGGCTCCTCCATCTCCCCCATCATCAACCTCAACAGCAAACGGTATGCATGCAGATGCACCTGTAGTAGGCTTATGTAAAATATGCCTACATTCATGTATGCCCCCCCTCCCCTACCCATATTGATTTCTTGACTTTCACTTGCTTCACTTATGTACCACAGAATATTTTGTGTATTACAATTTTGGACTTTTCTTACCTTTTATGGATATGACAGTTTGAGCTGATGACAGAAAAGTCATTGGACAAAGAGACAGGGGAGGATCGGGAAACGATCTCTGACTTGAATTGACCGCGGGTGACACATGCACACACTAGAGCATGGCAACCCGACCGAAGCCCGACGGGCCTGGTCGGAACCCGACGGGCCGGGCCGGACTCGGACAAAAAAATAGAATATCTGTCGGACTCGGGTCGGACTCGGGCTTGAAGCAAACAGACATTGTGAAAATTGTAAGCAACCAGAGGAAACGTTTCAGTTCATGCAAACGGCAGTTTTGTGATTAAAAAAATAAGTAGGCCTAATTGAATATGCATAAATGAAAATGTTGGTAGGCTACTCGTGCGAGTGATTATTATTGGCTGTATGCACGCGCCAGTTACCAGTGGCAACATTTGGACGCCCACTCCGAGTCAGCCGAGCAGGTCTTCGAGGCTGTCTTGAATGTTGAACATAAAATGATGAAGTTTGTCACTGCATTGTTCGCCAAGGATTACATTTCCAGCATGGGCTAGCAAGGAGCATAATATGGATAACTAAGAAGACGCACACGCTACATGGAGTAAAAGGTAGGGGCGGAGAGGTTTCCTGTTACTATTTTGTCCGCTGTGACATATCATGTCCTTCACGTAGGTTCTTCTTAATTGTTGTCACTTTTACTGTACAGTTGTAACTATGCGCGTGCAACCTTTCCTGATTTTATACTGACTGCATGGACATCAGGGGAAATGGCATTCTCTTGGAGGGCCAAACAGGCTACTGTTCTTCGGGCTTAACTTATAGCCCATCCTTCTTAACGACAAGGAGCGGCAGTTTCACTGGGCTCGCGGGTATTTATTTGCACTAACAATAACGTAACAAGTAAATTCTGTAGCCGCGCTGACGTATTCGTTAGTTTTCGCCTTTCTTATCCTCTCACGCCCCTCCCATGCATTCGATCACCGCACCCAACATCTCTGGTTAGTCTAACCGAAAGAAACATAAGCTGCGCTGTCACATGTGTGTGTGTGCGTGTGTGTGTTTATACTTACTCCTATGCGTGTGTAACTAAATTAGGCTACTGCAAATTGCCTCATTCTAACGTCTTTGCCGATCCTGGTTATTTTGAGTATGGAGTCGCCCACATAGAAAATCTTGCTTGCGCACAGGTTCTGTTGTTATTACAGTGGTCTCGGGCTTCGGACGGGTTCGGGCACAAACATTTTAATTAGTCTCGGGCTCGGGTCAATCACTTTTCTGTCGGCTGAGGGCCGGGCTCGGACAGAAAAATACGGCCCGAGCCACACTCTATCTCACACACACACACACACACACACACACACACACACACACACACACACACACACACACACACACACACACACACACACACACACACACACACACACACGCGCGCGCGCGCGCGCACGCGGTGTAACACTCAGTGTCTCAGCCATTTGAGTCACTGCTGGGACCGTACCTAAAATTGTTGGTGTGTGTGTGTGTGTGTGCGTGCGTGCGTGCGTGCGTGCGTGCGTGCGCGCGTGCGCGCGTGTGTGTGTGTGTGTGTGTGTGTGTCCTACAGGTGCTGTTCTACCAGTGTGTGTGGCTGTGGCTGCTGTTGCTCTGCTGGTGGGAGTGGTGCTTTACTTTCAGAGGAAAAAGAAAGCACAAGAACAAGGTCACACACACGCACACACACACACACACACACACACACACACACACACACACACACACACACACACACACACACACACACACACACACAGAGAGAGAGAGAGAGAGAGAGAGAGAGAGAGAGAGAGAGAGAGAGAGAGAGAGAGAGAGAGAGAGAGAGAGAGAGAGAGAGAGAGAGAGAGAGAGGAGAGAGAGAGAGGAGAGAGAGAGAGAGAGAGAGAATATGTCTGTTAAATATAGGACTTGCATTCATGCAATATAACTTTGATAATATTATTCTGAGAATATGAACTGTGATCTATGGCTTGCACATTTAGTGTTAACTAGTCACATGGGTGCTTGATTATGTATTGGATATTCCTTCTCCTACAACTCAGATTCCCACTTTCACATAGCCAGGATGTGGTGGTGGTGATTTTGAACTGTGCTTGAGAGAGTGGAAGGGAATAGTTTTTGACCGTGGTTGCAATGGTAAATCTGAACCAACTGAACGGAAACTTGGATCAGAATCAGACAGTAATAACATCATCAGACCTTCAGGTAAAATTTTACCTGAATGACAACCTCAATTGAATGAGAGAGAGAGAGAGAGAGAGAGAGAGAGAGAGAGAGAGAGAGAGAGAGACGATGCGAGAGAGAGAGAGAGAGAGAGAGAGAGAGAGAGAATAGCTAAAACTCTTTTTGTCTTCCTCACAGCCCAAGTGAACCCAGGCCCTCGGAGACAGGATCCAGATTCAAACACCATTCAGTTGGATCAACCGGACCAGGCCCCTACTGTTCAACAAGGTTCAGTTTATCAAAACCTCTCAGCATCTCAGCATCACGACCAGGACCATAGACAGAAATCCCCACAAGACCCTGCTTATGAGAACCTAAACTCAAACACCATATCTGAGCCAGCCTACCAAACCCTAAACTCAAACACCATAACCGACCCGGCCTACCAAACCCTAAAACCAAACACCGTAACCGACCCGGCCTACTAAACCCTAAACCAAAACACTGTAACCGACCCAGCCTAGCCTGGTTAACACCAGACCTAATCACAAGTGAGATTAGGTCTGGGGAGTTGCCTATTGTAAATTCCGTATGGGGCCGAAATACTTGGCTATTATGACACACTGCCCTGCTCTCTGATTGGGCAGAGAAACTGTTAAGGTCGGAATGCTTGGCCATTATGACACAGATCCCATGATCTTGTACGTTATGAGTCATCCTCGCCATACTGTCTTTCAGATCGAAACGATTGTGTAGAACTAAAGGCAGTATGGGAGTTCCCAGGCTAGACCCAGCCTACCAAACCCTAAACCCAAACACCGTAACCGACCCAGCCTACCAATGCCTAAACCCCAATACCGTAACCGACCCAGCCTACCAATGCCTAAACCCCAATACCGTAACCGACCCAGCCCACCAATGCCTAAACCCCATCACCATGAACGACGCAGTTTATCAGAGCCTAAACCAAGACACATGACTGACCCAGTCTACCCAATCATAAACCCAACCACTATGATGACCCTGCTCAGAACCCTGACAGAACCTCTGTACATTCTCCACCAGGACGGCATATTAGAGAGTTACACCCAAGAATCATGACAGACACAACATAACAGAAGCTAAACCAACTCACCAGGAATGACACAAGATACCAGGAAATATAGTAGTTCCCACACACAACCAAGAGGAGGCAAAACAGCATGACAGAACAAACAATAAATTCAGCTTTTCCATTTAACCCCCTCACATTTATTTTCATTTTATTTAGTAATTTCAGTAGTGATCATTTACTGAATAAATGAAGATAATGTCTAGATTGATTTCATTACTTCATTTCTATGTTCTGATTGCGTTTCTTTCTTTTTTTTTTTTAAGTCTGATCATTTAGTCAAACTTGCACCATTGGTTACTAGTACTGGTCTGATTTTTTTAGATGTGTCCTAGTATCTCTATAAGAGGGTATGTCCGTCCGTCGTTCGGTCGGTCTGCCTGTCTGTCCGTCTGAAACTCATTCTCTACATTGTAATTCCCTCCTGTGTCCACAAGGCGGCATTGCATAGGCAAACGCATCTTTGCCCCCCTGACGAACTTGTTTTTTCTATACTATATAGGGGGTGGTCTTTATTGTATGTTAATGATACGCTATACATGTTTACAGCTTCTCTGTTTTCTGAATTAGGGTCTGCAGTATCTTGTATATTACTTCTGAAGTGTTTGCTGTATTGTATTGTATTGTATTGTATTGCATTACTGCAGTGCATTGTATGTTATTGTATAGGCCTACTTTATGTTCTCTTCTGTAGTGTTACTGCATACAGTATTGTACAGTGTGTATTGTAGCCTATAGTCTATGATTTTATCTATAGAGCTGTTTTCTCTGTGGATAGTCAGTGGTGAAATATGCGTGTGCGACGTGGGAGCACTTTACACATATGGATATTTTATCTGTAAACTCATTGGCTTTGCCCTCTTGTTTACATATAATGCAGAGTTTTAGAATGTGTATTTCGAAACTCTGGTTTTAAGAATTTAGGGGGCAAAAACACACCTGTAAGTTTTTGTTTTTATCCACATGTCATGCTTAAACCGAAATAAAAAAAAAACAAATTTTAAAATATCAGCCTATGTGTTACCAGCGCCTAAATCATAAAGTTTCACGTCTCTTCTGTGCCATATAGTGTTGCTATTGGTGGATGGTGCATTCAGCTTTGTGAGTCTGTATGAGAGTGCAGATTTTTCATCTTCATTAAATGGCATGTATTAGGGTTAGGGGCGTCCCTATAAGAGAGGAGAGCTTGTATTAATCCCGAGTGAAATTCCTGAGGGAAAATTCAACTTTATCTGTGGGATACGTGTGATGTCAAAATAGTTTGAAAATGCTACACCTGTATTGAGGACATCAGAGGAAGAAAGGCAGAGATACATCACAGTAGGCTGATTCGGGTCCTCATTAGGCCTACATTATGTGTAATCAGGGAGGGGGCCATTCAGATGATTTTTGTGAGGATTTCAGCTGCCCTGTATATGTGTGAGGAATGGATGATGTGTGAACTTAAAACATTTTTGAAAAATGCTTCACATGAATTAAGAACGTCAGAGAAATGCAGAGGCATCACACTTGGCTGACAACCACAGATATATTTAGCAGAGAGAGAGAGAGAGAGAGAGAGAGAGAGAGAGAGAGAGAGAGAGAGAGAGAGAGAGAGAGAGAGAGACAGTGAGTGAGAGAGAAAGAAAGAGAGAGGAAGAAAGAGAGAGGAAGAAAGAGAGAGAAAGAGAGAGAGACCACAAGCTAACAAAGAGCGTTAATATGAACGTGAGAAGAAGAGGTGCAGAGATGCAGCAAAGTGGGCTGGCGACCACATTCAGCAGTACAATGTATCCAACACCAACAGACTGAGGACAGATATCTTTTTATTTTTCATAGCTATCATAACAACTTTACTGACATTACAGAGGGCCTAAAACTAAAGTCATTATAGGCCTAATTATGGGTACAACAAGGTTACAGTGTGTGTGTGTGTGTGTGTGTGTGTGTGTGTGTGTGTGTGTGTGTGTGTGTGTGTGTGTGTGTGTGTGTGTGTGTGTGTGTGTGTGTGTGTGTGTGTGTGTGTGTGTGTGTGTGTGTGTGTGTGTGTGTGTGTGTGTGTGTGTGTGTGTGTGTGTGTGTACTTCACAAGCATGTGTTACTGCGCAAGCATGTTTGCCTGAGAGAGGAAGAGGGCTGATCTCATACACTTCACATGTTGGGTGACATCTAGTCACTACACACATATACAAAAGGAAGTATGTCAGACCGGACACACTCACTCAGACAGATCAGACATCAGTTAGCATATCTCCATATAAGCAATACACACTGTACTACAGTATATAACCTACTGCATAACCCCACACAACAATGAAGATGATCTTCCTCCTCTTCATGCTCTCAGGTAAGTCAATGGTTTGTTATGAATTATCATTTATTATTATTGTCTTGTAGAACAGTGGTTCTTAACCTTTTTTACTTAACGCACCTCCTTTCCTGCGCCGAAGACAAGCCGCGCACCCCCAACACAAACTCCCGCACGTGTGCATGCACTAAAAAATCTTTTAAGTGATTAATTACAATGATTCTTGCTTGGGACATTAATCAATACCTTAATGACTTAAAATGGGGACCATAATATGTTATTATTTGGTCTTAATTTGACCCAACTATAATGTTTGCAGGCATAATTTAGGTCACAACCTCAACACAAACAAAATTCTGCGCACCCCCTGGAATCTCAGACGCACCCCCAGGGGGTGCCCGCACCCCAGGTTAAGAACCACTGTTGTAGAATGTAACAGACAAGTGAAGGATTTGGATGAATTACATAATAGTGTCTTGTCTGTCCTGTTTGTTGTTGTTGTTGTTGTTGTTGTTGTTTTTGAGGGGGGTGGGGTGTCTTTTCATGGAATGATTGGGCTCTATGCATGTGCATAGGCATACTGTACGTGCATGTATCTATACTGTATATGCACACTGCATACAAAATTCCATGTTGTGCATATCTTCTGATAATGTTGTCTGTACCGTGTTGTCAAGGGTGATTTCTGAGATCCCATATGCATGTAGTGCATGTATGGTGTCTGAACGGGTGAACACTGCGGAGTTCTCTGCTGTTTTACTGTAAACTTGTTTGGCTACAATGACAGATCTTTGTGAGTGACCTTTGTGAGAGCAGTGCTTTGTTAGTGCACTGGCTTCCATTAGTGTGCATTCGCAGCAGCACTTGCATGTAGTTCCTTTTAAAAAAAAAAACAATGCTGACAAACATGACAGTGCACCTTAGGAACCGTACAGACGGGACTTCCTATGGATTGTAATTATATAGTGCCTTTCCACTTCTTTGGGCACTCAAAGCGCTTTACGTTGTATGCCTCACAATCACCCAATCAGACTCACATTCACACACCGGGTGGCAGTGGCTGCTACACAGGTTGCCACCCTGCCACTCTGAGCAATTTGGGGTTAAGTATCTTGCTCAAGGACACAGCGATG
Source organism: Engraulis encrasicolus (assembly GCF_034702125.1). Lineage (NCBI taxonomy): Eukaryota > Metazoa > Chordata > Actinopteri > Clupeiformes > Engraulidae > Engraulis > Engraulis encrasicolus. Next base: position 47,436,289 of record NC_085857.1, on the reverse strand, counting down.
GGGTCAGTTATAGCGGGGCTTGAACATGCAACCTTCTGGTTGTCGAACAGGCTCCTTCACCACCCAAGCCACCACCGCCCATTCCTAATTACAGGATATGTGCAATTTTTTAACACTAAAGAAGCACGGCCCAATTATACTATTACGTAGGGCTTTATGTACATGTGGACACATGTACTGTATATCCTCATTATCCAAAGTTACAAGACCCCATTACTATTTAGGTAGCAGTTGGTAGTGCTAAATTATTCAGAAGGGCTATAGGCAGCTTAACCAGAACTAGCAGACAGGAAATGCAGTGGGAAAAGGGAAATGGGCAATGGGCGTTTTATCGTGTACAATAACGTGTACGAAGTAGAAGGAAAAGTGAACAAGACGAGCCCACATAATACACGGCCCCTTACACATATTGAGCAATAGGTTTTCTTTTAAGTCTACTTTACAGTAGGCCTATATACCTCTGCACTTGTTCAAAGCACAGTTTTCTGCTTTGAGGCTCTCTCCCTAACACGTCTCTGTCTGCATTGGTTAACTGCATATCTGTATTCAAAGCTGCAGTTGTGTGTGTGTGGTTACTTTTTTATCAAACAACGCAGACAGTGTAACTTGGGAACAGTACGACATGAACATCTTAATAATGTGCAATTAAAGAACAAAAAAAGAAGCGTTCAATAGCACTGTTACAGTAAGATCCACTGAATTTTGAATTTTGAGAACACTGTCTCAAGTCAAGTCAAGTCAAGTAGGTTTTATTGTCAATTTTCTTTACATGCACTGGTCATACAAAGAATTTGAAATTACATTTCTTGCTTTCCCATACAGACATAGACTAATCTAGGTAAGGACATAGACAGTATAGACATAGACAGTACTTATACAGGCACGTGCACTCCAATACGGCAGGGGAGGCACGGCCTCACCAGCTCCAGATGGTTATGATGAGATAAATGTGAATAATAGTAGTCTAACAATAACAGCTATTGTTTTCTAGCATCTGCACCATAACTACCATTTGAGCAGTGTTTAAACTGTTTCACTCGTTTTCAATCATTTTTGTGGCCAAAATCGTAATATTTGCCCATTTCATGTCAAATTCCTCCGAATACGCTGATTTTGGGGCAACTCTGAATTTGCCTCACCCCCGGATTGCGCAATCCCTCGTTAACAAGATTGAGCGCATGCGCCATTTTGCTCGTTCTGTGAATGCAACCTGGTAATATTGTATTAAACGTTTTTATACACTTAATAGAAGTATGTATGGTGTGCCCTCATTTCCTGATATTTTTTTACTATTTTCTACGTGTGATTATAATTTCTTTACTCTGAACGCTTTGGCATAACGCCCACTGAAAGATACAGCGGTGAGGCCAGCAGTAGCCTGGCCGCAGACTCCTTGTGGCGTTGAGAGTATTGCTGGCCAGTTACGTCATAGCGAATCTGAAGTTCACAAT
>NC_085857.1:47428433-47434738 GCF_034702125.1 Engraulis encrasicolus | reverse complement strand
CTTACCCAAATATCATAGGGGCGCCATAGTAACACTCAAAAATCATCCAGAAGTAGGACATCAACTGAAATCACAAAACATTAAATCATTAAAATCATTAAACTTAACATTAAGACTGATTATAACATTAAGACAACTGTGCTCGATCACATGTACTATGTGCTATGTTTACAGCAATTTCTCTATATCCATAATACAACCCGGCTGTGCCGTGCTGTGTAGTGTCTGCTGTGTCGAGATGAATGGTCAAATAAGAGCAATCAGAGCAGAGTGTTTTCATTACAAACCGTGTTACGCGGAGTATCGGTTGGAGTTTCGTTTTTGGCGTTGTCATGTAGCATTACTTTAGGTAGGCCAGTTGACTTGAGGTAAAGCCGACAGATCACCTATAGAAGTAGGCTATGAGTAGTTTTAGCGACATCATATTCGGGTAGGCCTACTACAATACTGATTTCTGCCTTTGATTGAAATATCAAAGCAATACAGTGTCAAACTAAAGAGCAGTCCAAGAGAGTTGATCTGGTGGCCGCCATGATTATTATTTTTTTGATACACCTGTGAGGACCAGCTGACGTGGATTCTGGTAGTAGGCAGTGAAAGACCCGCTTCAGCCAGCAGTCGAAAAGCAACAAGTGGCGGCCGAGTCGTGCTGTGTCAAGCTGTACCGTGTAGAAAACGGGCAGTGGAAAAGAGCCTAATAATGAAAGGGAACTCTTGCCTAGGGCAACAAATTGACTGGAACCGGCCCTGCCACCAGCAATGCTGCCACAGAGACCACTGGTTGAAAACCCCATGATGTAATGGATCAACTTGTTGCTGGGAGTGCCTTGGAACAATGTAACAGTAATGTACTTAAGGCACAGTATTGCAAAGTATCAGTTTTGTTCTCTTTCTTGCCACATTTCTTGAACCTTTATTTTACCATGAAAATAGACCCATTGAGATTAAAAATCTACATCAAATTGTAAATAAAGGCACAGGCAAGTTTGTACCTAACTGTATCATTTTGCACCCATGCTTTCTTTGCTGTTTGAAACAATCATGTGTACTGTATGTTGAATGGAAAAATATCTGACCATGTGTGAAAATGACAGGAAAAGGTGGGCCTGATATGTTCTTTTCTTTCTCTCTTTCAGTTTCTGTATCTGTCTTGTCTTCTGCACTCTCTCTCTCTCTCTCTCTCTCTCTCTCTCTCTCTCTCTCTCTCTCTCTCTCCTCAAAATTCTCTCTCTCTCTCTCTCTCTCTCTCTCTCTCTCTCTCTCTCTCTCTCTCTCTCTCTCTCTCTCCCTCCCATCACGCATATATACACGCTCAACACATACCAATCTGTCAGGGGAGGCTCTTGTGTCACAAGGGGGCTCTGGTGAAGTTTTTGTATTCGACCTGGATAACGTTAGAGGCTCTGGCGTCACTGGGCCACTGTTGTGCTGTTCTAGAGTAGCATCTAACACACCGGACTCCACCATGCTTCTACCGCTGATGATGATGGCCATCACTCAGATCACAGGTCAGTACTTTAAATCCACAGCTTAATCTTTTGTGTGTCAAATGCAAAAATGGAAACAAACGGCTATGGGTTTGAATCCAGCCATGGTCATTTCCCAACTCTCTCCCTGTGTGTCTCTTCTCTCTCTCTCTCTCTCTCTCTCTCTCTCTCTCTCTCTCTCTCTCTCTCTCTCTCTCTCTCTCTCTCTCTCTCTCTCTCTCTCTCTCTCTCTCTCTCTCTCTCTCTCTCTCTCTCTCTCTCTCTGTGTACTGTGCTATTGCTAACGATCACTCTGATCCCATACCAGGTCAGTTGGTCTCACTCTTTATCCTTTAACAGTGAGTTCTATATGTGTTCTACAACAATGCAAGTCATGCTATACTCACCTATTTACTTGTGTTTATGTAAATAAGAGGTGAACATCCCAGATTCACTTGTGTTAGATAAGTTCACCTGGGGCGAAAATATAACTTTTATTTTCCAAATCAGTATTTTCTAGCATGGACTATTTTGCTATTTCTATGCCCTTCAAAGTGATTTTCTAAAACCTTTTGTTCTCTCTCTCTCTCTCTCTCTCTCTCTCTCTCTCCCCTCTCTCTCTCTCTCTCTCTCTCTCTCTCTCTCTCTCTCCTCTCTCTCTCTCTCTCTCTTCTCTCTCTCTCTCTCTCTCTCTCTCTCTCTCTCTCTCTCTCTCTCTCTCACACACACACACAGGTGACTGTACTCGAGAGTTCATCAGGGTAACAGGACAGTTGGGCGGATCAGTTAATTTCACCTGCGCGTATCCTGACAACTACACAAGTAGCCCCAAAGTCTTCTGCATGTACCTGGGGACGGCCTGTGGAACGTTTGTGTCATTGGAACCTAATGCAGAGCAAGCAAAGAGAGGCAGACATTCTCTGCTTTATGACAGGGGGGCACAGACTTTAAGGGTGACCATTGATGGGCTGATGGAGAATGACACAGCATTGTACTGGTGTGCAGCTAGAGTCCGCGTGAGCCCCACAGCCAGTGTTGCAGCAATCTGTGAGTATACCGTATCTAAAACTACATTTATTCTTGCCCGTTAAGATGTTATTGGGTGTTATTAGCTTTCATTGAGAGAGAGAGAGAGAGAGAGAGAGAGAGAGAGAGAGAGAGAGAGAGAGAGAGAGAGAAGAATAGATGGAAAGACACAGGGACAGAGAAAGGGGTGTGTTTTGTACAATCTGTAAAGGTATTGCAAAGATATGTGCTTGTGATGGAGTGACCATCACTAGGGTTGTAATGTGTTCTCACTGTCGTGAAAAACTGAAAGAAAAGTCTGCGACACCAAGCTCCCGTTGCTCTTTTTTTAAAAGAGCAACGGGAGCTTGGTGTTGCAGACTTTTCTTTCAGTTTTTCATGGTACAGTGGTGCTCATATGTTTACATACCCCAGCAGAATATACGCTTTCTCTGCGATTTCTCACAAAATATGAAGAATTACACAAAATCTTTTTTTTCACTCATGGCTAGTGACTGGCTTAAGATATTTATTAGCAATATTCTGTGTTTACTCTTTCAAAAGCATGATCACAACCCAAACTACCCAAATGACCCTGTTCAAAAGTTTACATACCCTAGTTTCTGATGCTGAATATGGCCCTGTTTAACATCAGGGACCGCTCTAAATTGTTTGTGGTAGTTGTGGATAAGGCTCTTAATGTTCTCAGATGACAAAACGGCAAATTCTTCCAGGCAGAATGGTTGTTTCCTATAATATCTTTGGGTGTCTTGCTGGAACCTCACATTTGAGGTTTCCCCTGAGTGGCTCAATGATGTTGAGATCAGGAGAGTGAGATGGTCGCTCAAAAACCTTCATTTTATTCTTTCTGAAGCTAATGACGGGTTGATTTGACTTTCTGTGTCGAAATATTGTCATGTTGGCACCGTTGGAATTTCAATTCAGAAATGCAATATGAGGAGTTTGGTTGGAATCAAGCCAATGGGCAAGGGAATCATTGCATTGCAATGATCATTGCAAGGGAAATTGTTCAGGAGGCATAGGACAACCAAAAAATAACTTCAGGTGAAATATAGGACAGCATGAAAAAATGTTTTAAACTGTACAGGAAAGAGGCACTTGAGGAAAGATGGGCTGTTGGGGGTTGCCAGGAGAAAGCCATTACCACAAAAATGCAAACATGTTATTTTGCATATGATACACCAAATAGCATAGTGTGAAGCATTAAGATGCCTGTGACAAAGTCATTTGGAAAAATGAGATCAATATGAACCTTTTTTCAGCCACTATTAAGAGTACCATTTGGAGAACATTCAACGGAGCCTATGATGAAAGTTACACCATCCCTTCTGTGAAACATGGTTATGGACCACTGATGTCATGGGGACATTTGAGTTACAAATGCACTACACTTTTGGTCCATACTCACAGAATGATGAATACATTGCCCTGTGAAAAATACTGGAGGAAACTTGACACTCATCAGCCTTGAAACTGCACATGATCCATTGTTTGGACATGCCAACATGACAATACAGTATTTCAGTACAGAAAGGCAAATCAACCCGTCATTAGCTTCAGAAAGAATAAAATGAAGTTTTTGAGCGACCGTCTCACTCTCCTGATCTCAACATCATTCAGCCACACAGGGGAAACCTCAAATGTGAGGTTCCAGCAAGACACCCAAAGATATTATAGGAAACAACCATTCTGCCAGGAAGAATGTGCTGTTTTGTCAACTGAGAACATTAAGAGCCTTATCCACAACTACCACAAACAATTTAGAGCGGTCCCTGATGTTAAACAGGGCCATATTCAGCATCAGAAACTAGGGTATGTAAACTTTTGAACAGGGTCATTTGGGTAGTTTGGGTTGTGATCATGCTTTTGAAAGAGTAAACACAGAATATTGCTAATAAATATCTTAAGCTAGTCACTAGCAATGAGTGAAAAAAAGAGGTTTTGTGTAATCCTTCATATTTTGTGAGAAATCGCCAAGAAAGCGTATATTCTGCTGGGGTATGTAAACATATGAGCACCACTGTATTTTTGCTGGTCCTGCACCCAATCTTTTTGAGACGAATGTGGGTGGTTTTCTCTTTTTAACTTTCTCACTGTCGCGTTAATGAGCCTGACTCTTTGGCGTAGCGGTCAGAGCCCCAGTTTACTACCCCAGAAGGTGCAGGTTCGAGTCCCGGCTGGGCAACTCTACTCCCCTTCACTACAAAGTGGGATGGCTACCATGAGGCCATCTGAAGTCACCATTGTGTGTGAGCCGTAATTCCATGTGAGTGACCCCAGTGATGGGTGAAACATAGATGATGGGTCACACCAGCATGCTCCTGGACATGGATGTTAAGGACACAAAATCCGTGTCCAGGAGCACAGATTTTGCCAAAATTCCGTGCTCCTGGACACAGAATTATTTTCCGTGATGGACACACAGAAATGCTCTCTCTATACTCCCACAGCTCTATGTTTCCACAGTCTTGTGTTTTCTCAGGATTTTTCCAATTTCAAATATTTTTTCTCAAAAAAACATTTCTTACTGACAGGTTAGGGTTAGGGATTGTTTTGGTCTGGGCACAGCTAGTTTTCTTATATGAATTTGATAGCCTAGCAACCAACTGGAAAAGGTATTTCTCAAAAATATGTCTTCAATGACAGGTTAAGGTTAGGGAAAGTTTTGGTCAGGGCACAACTTAAATAACTATAGCATTATTTTGTTTAGGATTAGCATTTGGTATGTATTTTCTAATGATAGAGTTAACACAGTGTTGTGGTAATAGCCTTTAGAAAGCACTTCCGTGTGCCCATCACGAAAAACAATTCCGTGTCCAGGAGCACGGAAAACAATTCCGTGTCCAGGAGCACGGAATTTTGGCAAAATCCGTGCTCCTGGACACGGATTTTGTGTCCTTAACATCCGTGTCCAGGAGCACAGAATTTTTGGAGATCAGGCTGGTCACACTGGATGGGAGAAGTATGATGGGCAGTTGCGTGAGGGACACCATGAGTGTGTGAAGTGCACGGGTGCGCTTCCCAAAGTGGAAGGCAGTGTGGTGGAGTGACTATCACTAGGGTTGCAGGAGTGTTCTGACTGTCACACAAACGAGTCTGGCTCTTTGGTGTAGCGGTCAGAGCCCCAGTTTACTACCCCAAAAGGTTTGAGTTCGGGTCCTAGCTGGGCAACTCTACTCCCCTTTGCTACAGTGCTATACAGTTTATGAGTTCTTGTGTTACCTAAGTGGACAAAAACAAGGGCAAACTAGAATGGGCACTCAGTAGAGCGCAAACCTTCGCCTACGCCACTTATTCTATTCTGGCCATCTTCAAAGTGTGGGGCATAACATTCTCCAAATTTTAGTGTTAGTTTCATTTAAATGGGACAGGAATATCGTAATATTACATTTTTGGCCCAGTCTTGACCTCTTATTCAATTCAGCATGCACACGTTGTTCTGGAATATAGTGCTTGGCAAAGAAAAAACGTTTTTGACCTTTTCGTGACCTTGACCTTGACCTTTGACCCAATCACTCCCAAAAAGTAATCGGTTGTTCCTTGGGTCATGACCAATCATCCCACTAAATGTCACAAAAATCGTCTCAATTTATGTTTTGACCTTTTCGTGACCTTGACCTTGACCTTTGACCCAATCACTCCCAAAAAGTAATTTATTGTTCCTTGGGTCATGACCAATCATCCCACTAAATTTCATAAAAATCGGCTCAATTTACGTTTTTGACCTTTTCGTGACCTTGACCTGGACCTTTGACCTTTGACCCAATCACTCCCAAAAAGTAATTGATTGTTCCTTGGGTCATGACCAATCAT
>NC_085857.1:47403433-47423433 GCF_034702125.1 Engraulis encrasicolus | reverse complement strand
TGTATGAAAAGTGCAATTTTTCCAGTCATAATGAATACTTAGAATTTGATGGTGGTGGTGGTAAGTATTCATCAAAAGGGTAGCATTAGTGAATGGGTAGCATGAATTCGGGAAATTAACAACTAAAAATCTCACACAGTGTACCTTTAAGGTCTGGTGAACAAAAACGAAAAAAAAAAATCACCTTTATCATTGGCAACATCCAAAGGAGAAATTAACTCACCATTCATATCCAGTTAGAATCACCCTCTGTTATTTGACGAGATGCAATAAGGAACTTCCTCTGTTTTTTCTTTGTTTATTTGTTGCTGGTTTTTTCTGACAGCCAATACCAACAATCATACCTTGGTGGCAAATGAAAACCTCTGTTCTTCTATGTAGCTTTTTCTCTATCCTCATTTCTCATTTGCCATTGGGATAGAAAAATAATAGTCCTACTCCCCCTCCTTCATTGGTAATGTCCAAAAAGAATTCTGTATGATATATGTGTATATACTATTTGTAAATGGACTGTATTAAAAAAAAACCTTCTCATTCTTACTTGAGGTATGGAACGGTATAACATGTACATATTTATTCATTGTGCCTTATAATATTCACATATAACATTGAATGTTGCCCTGGGATCGATATAATCGATGTGTATACCTTATTTGCAAGTGCATTAAAAAAAACTGCCAATTCTCGATTAAGAAAATTATAACATGTATGTGGGCATTATCTATTATTCAAATAATCATTATTTGTATGGTTCCTTGTACTATGATATTAAATAAACATGTTGAGAAGGCACGTTGCATATTGTATTGAACCACACAAAAGCACCCAGACACACACCATGGAACACTGAGGTTGTCATCAAGCATGCTAACCAGCTGTGGACATGGTAATGAGACCTGACCACAAGCACACACACACACACACACACACACACACACACACACACACACACACACACACACACACACACACACACACACACACACACACACACACACACACACACACACACACACACACACACACACACACACACACACAGAAACACACAGAAACGCATGGAAACATACCTACATACTTTCCCCATCCTGCTCTACTCACTACCCTCTCTATTATAGTGTGAGAGTGAGTAAGTAAGTATGCCCTTTATTATCCCACAGTGGGGAAATTCATGTGTTGCATCAGTAGCGTACATACAGATAGTGCATACAGATAGACGGCATAGGCCCACATACAGACACAGAACCAGGAGGTTAAAAGTATATAAGATAGATAAAAATAGAGATATTTCTGTTAAAATCAAGTACATTAGTAAAAGTGCATTAGCAGCATCATAAAAGGAGGAGAGGACTAAAAAATAATAATAAATAAGTTAAAAAGTTTTTTTTAAGTTAAAAAAGGGAGTCACAGCAGCTTCATTAGTCATAATCATCATCACCATCACTACCACCGCCATCATCATCATAATCATCATCATAGTCATAGCTACCACAGGGACTTGGTGTTATTTAGTCTAAGTTAGACTCTAACTGCAGAGTTATACTGTACCCCCCACCCCATCCCTGTGCTCCTTCCTGTAGCAGTGTGTGCGGTTTTGTGTTCTACTTTCACATGGCCAAGTTTTCAAATTCACACCTCTAACCTTATCTCTCTCTCTCTCACACACACACACACACACACACACACACACACACACACACACACACACACACACACACACACACACACACACACACACACACACACACACACACACACACACACACACACACACACACACACACATTTACCTGGCATCCATACTTTAATAGTGACACCTACAGGCTGGTCCAGGTAACCAAGAACCAAGACCAGGTTACTGGTCCAGGTAAGAAAGAAAGAAAGAAAGAAAGAAAGAAAGAAAGAAAGAAAGAAAGAAAGAAAGAAAGAAAGAAAGAAAGAAAGAAAGAAAGTTTAACAATGCTATTATTAAAGCTATTAACAATAAAGTGTAGCCTCTTACTGCAGATGGGCTCGTCAACAGGCCTATTAATTCACATCATCCCTCAGCTTGCAGGTGGACTCTGAAGAGGGTGACGCAACAAGGAAACGTTAGTCAGGTATTTGCCTGCAATGAAACACCTCTAAGTAACCAATTAAGACGTGGTCATTGCCATTTTGCTGAAAATGAGGTTAGAGCAGAGGCTCTGCCCCGAGGAGTTAAAACAAAAACACACCTACTCCCTCTCTTGATCTTCCAAAACTTGAAGTGTCACATGCTGCCCACTAGGTGATGCCCTTACTCCAGTGTGTGTGTGTGTGTGTGTGTGTGTGTGTGTGTGTGTGTGTGTGTGTGTGTGTGTGTGCGTGTGTGCGTGCGTGCGTGCGTGCGTGCGTGCGTGCGTGCGTGCGTGCGTGCGTGCGTGTGTGTGTGTCATAGTATGTCTTTGTTTTAAAATGTATCTTGTGCAATAGCAATAATTGGAATTATTTTCAATAGAGTTTCAATTCTCTCATTTCGACTCTCTCTTTCACCTTAACTTCCGTCTTGTGATCCCTCTTTCTCTCCCTCTTTCTCATTTTTTCTTCTTTCTTGTTGTTTTATTTTAATTTTTACATAGCAGGGACTGACATGACAGACGTTTCGGCTGCACAGAGCCTTCTTCAGTGTCACTGAAGTTCGTGACACTGAAGAAGGCTCTGTGCAGCCGAAACGTCTGTCATGTCAGTCCCTGCTATGTTAAAATAAAAAGAAAACAACAAGAAAGAAGACAAATTGAGTGCGATCCATTTTCTACTACTAGATTACTTCAGAGACGCACCAACAAGACGGAAGAGCGCGGTGTGTGGAAGATAATCTCCCTCTTTCTCAGCCTTTCTCTCACTCACTTTCATTCTCTCACTCTCACTCTCTCTCTCTCTCTCTCTCTCTCTCTCTCTCTCTCTCTCTCTCTCTCTCTCTCTCTCTCTCTCTCTCTCTCTCTCTCTCTCTCTCTCTCTCTCTCTCTCTCTCTCTCTCTCTCTCTCTCTGTGAGAAAGAGCAGCTGCTATATTGGGTGACTCTATGAGGAAGTAACAACAGCTGAAGCCCCAAGAGTCCACCCTTGGCAGCCAGGGCCGGGGCTGCTTAGTTTCAATGCAGAGTCATTAGTAAACAATTACACTGTAAGAGTACAATTGGAATCCTACGACTCTGAAGAAGGTGTAGCAACACTGCAAAGTTAGTTGGGTGTTTGCACGCGATACAAACTTAAAGTTTCATTGTGTAAAATGTGGCCAGAGTAGGTACTGCAAATGTGCTGTTCATTCAAACTGTGCTGCCTATTGCCAAATGTGATCTTTCCATGCATATTTAATAAATAATAAATTATTATTTTCTAGTATGATCAAAGTACAGTAAGTTTTGCAGCTAAAAATGCCTATTTTTGCGAAATGAAAATGGCAGACCATGGAGAAGATCCCCCTTTTGATGTATGAAAAGTGCAATCTTCCCAGCCGTAATAGCCTACTTAGAATATGATGGTGGTGGTAAATATGCATGAAAAAGGTAACATTTGTGAATGGGCAACATGAATGAGCATTAAACTACAAAAAATCTTACACAGTGCACCTTTAAAAACTAAGATGCAGCGTGTTCCAGCCCCTACTTCAAAGTATTAAGACTTGGTCATTACCATTTTGCTGAAAATAAGATTAGATCAGTGTCTCTGTGCTGAGGAGTGAAACCAAAGACACGTTTACAAACGTGTGGATAATGAAGTCTTCATTCATTCATTCTGTTCTGGAAATAAAAACAACACAGAAATGATGATTCTGTAGCAACTGCACAGAATTACATCTCTCTATCTGTCCTTCCATGTGTCTGTCTGCCTGTCTGTCTCTTTGTCTGTCTACCTGACTGCCTCCCCAGTGTATATATGTCTGCCTGTTGCTTTGCCTGCTTTCCTTCCTGCATGCATGTCTGTCTGTTTGCCTGTCTCAGTGTCTGTATGTCTGCCTGTCTGTCCAACCCATGGTCTACTTTGTCTGCTTTCCTTCCTGCATGCATGTCTGTCTGTCTGTCTGTCTGTCTGTCTGTCTGTCTGTTGCTGTGACTCACATGTGTGTGTGTGTGTGTGTGTGTGTGTGTGTGTGTGTGTGTGTGTGTGTGTGTGTGTGTGTGTGTGTGTGTGTGTGTGTGTGTGTGTGTGTGTGTGTGTGTGTGTTTATCAGCAGCTAACCAGGACTTCCCCTACAGCTTATTTCACCTGTTCACATACTGTACACGCCCATGACTTTCACACACACACGCACGCACGCACGCACGCACGCACGCACGCACGCACACACGCACGCACGCACGCACGCACACGAAAACACATTAATTCACCCCCCCATCACTCTAGATCAAAAACAGAAAATCTCTAGTGCACTGTGTGATCAAAATCATGAATAGAATCACTTTCAGTTCTTTCACGTCTTCAACTCTCACTCTCTCTCTTGCCTTCTTTTCCTTCTTCTTCTCTCTCTCTCTCTCTCTCTCTCTCTCTCTCTCTCTCTCTATGAAGTCTTCCATATTTTTTTTCATTGACAGTCGGCACCCATAATTCATACGTATAGTTTGGCCCCTTTATTGGGAGGAATTTGAAAAACTGGCCCTCATTGACATTTAATTGAATACCCCTGGTTTAGACCTTGGGCCCTGTGTATAATTCTTCCACCACTGGAGACCGCCGTATGTGTGTATGTGTACAGTGTGTGTAGTAGCAGTTTTTGTGTGTGTGTGTGTGTGCGTGCGTGCGTGCGTGCGTGCGTGCGTGCGTGCGTGCGTGCGTGCGTGCGTGCGTGCGTGCGTGCGTGCGTATGTGTGTGTGTGTGTGTGTGTGTGTGTGTTTGCTGTAAATGCAACAAAACATGTGAGGAAGTGCAGAACGCTCTACTGTAACACACGCCCCTGATACGGTCATTAGTTCCTGTGTGTTAATGTGTGTGACAGCTTGTGTTTTACAGTATCTTGCTTAGGTCAAAGGCACACAAACAGGAGACGGATCTACAGTATGAAGACTATTTTCATCATCCTCATCCTTAACCTCTACCTGGGTACAGGTAAGAGCATGATCGTTTCAATAGGGTTGTTTGTTTAGAGTGCTTTTAGAGTGTTATTATGGCCTGTATTCACTTAGCCTTCTGAGTCTGATTGTGACAGTGTTTTACCTAAGCGTATGTGGGAAATGTAAGCTAGTGAACAGGCATGTTGTACTTCATGGTGTATTGCCCAAGTTGATCAGTCTTACTCTTTGGCATGTTAATATTGTTTTATACTTGGTTGAAACCAAAACACATGCACATGAATATGCACACATGCTACACACAAACAAAAAGTTCAGCCTCTCTCTTTTTCCCTCTCTGCGATTGCACTTGATGTTCATGCATTTACGTCTCTGTCTGCATTTGACAGAAAAGATTGGGAAGAAAATGGGATAAACTATGTCTATGAACAACAAGACTGTGAAAACCTTATATCTTGCCTTTTCTTTCTCTCACTGTGTCCTCACTGTGTTTATTTGATTATCAGAGTTATTTGAGAACAAGGGTCTCACAGTGGTGGAGGTATTGAGATAAACTGCATGGCTATGAATATCACAGAAGCAGTACAACCTTTTCTTCATTTCGCCCTCCCCTCCCCCCCCCCCCCCCCCCCCCCTCTCAACTCTGTGAATTGTGCGTGTGCGTGCGCGTGTGTGTGTGTGTGTGTGTGTGTGTGTGTGTTTAATAACAGGTGTGTCTGAATTAGCCGTGACAGGCTACAGCGGAGGAGCTGTTCACATCAAATGTGACTATGAATATCACTACAAAGATAAAAAGAAATATTTCTGCAAGGGCTCTAGTAAAGATAGCTGCCTAGACCTGATAAAGACAGGCAATAAGAATAAATGGGAGCACGTTGACAGATTCTCTCTCTATGACAACACTACTGGACCGGACTACTTCTTCACTGTTATCTTCAGAGACCTGAAACCAGAGGATGATGGGGAATATTTCTGTGCTGTGGACATACCCATTTGGCGTGACTCATATACCGAAGTGTATCTAAATGTAATGGGTAAGAAATACAATATCTCATTTGTTTTTATATGAATTTTGCGAAATAACAAAATAATTTGTGGAATTAATAGCACTCAATGAATCATCTGATATCTGTGCTAAATAGATTCTAGGTTGATACAGGTGTCTGCATATGAGGATGAATCAGTGAATATCAGCTGCAGTTTCCCACAAGTGAACAGAAACAGTCATAAGTTTTTCTGTAAAGTTAGGCATCAGAGTTGTAACAAACTGTTGACTCATGCTGACCAGTTGGTAGTTGGCAATAACAAGCTGGCGCTTCATGAGAAGAGAGAAGATGGAGTCTTAGTGGTGACCATCAACAGCTTCAGCAGCAGGGATGTCGGGACCTACTGGTGTGGAGTGAAGATGACACAGTATGAGGCCTTGATCACAAGAGTGGAATTGACTTCAGCAGGTACAGAAACTATACATGTGTTTCCACCTTTTAAACCCAAAAATCCACGTTTAAAGTAATATCTTGTAATTCTCATTGATGTATGATGCTTTCAACTAAGAGATGCAGAGTATTCCTGCCATAATGTTACAGTCAAAGTTATCTTTTTTGTTCTTTCGTAAGGAGAAAGGGAGATTTCCACCACTCATTCCAGCAAACCGACAGCCATGGTTGTTCAGACCTCACCACCCCCACCTTCCCCTTCTTCCTCCTCCTCCTCCTCCTCCTCCTCATCATCATCATCCTCATCATCATCATCATCATCATCATCATCATCATCATCATCATCATCATCATCATCATCATCATCATCATCATCATCATCACTGTCATCACCATCATCATCACCAACAACAATAGCTTCATTCAGTAAAATGCATTAAATTACTTACCATGGATTCTGCATTTTTAATTTCAGGGGCCTATATGTTTTTTTATGCTTAGTGGTTGCAAAGTAGATATTATAGTATGATACAGTTTAACATACTGCACTTTTTAGCAGCTGACACAGTATGAGGCCTTGATCACAAGAGTGGAATTGACTTCAGCAGGTGCATAAACTATACATGTGTTTCCACCTTTTAAACCCAAAAATCCACTTTTAAAGTAATATCTTAGAATGTTCTCATTGATGTATGATGCTTTCAACTAAGAGTGATGCTGACTTCAGTGGGTATATGTATACATGTACACATTCTAATGCAAGATTAGATGATGAATGCAGAGTATTCCTGCCATAATGTTACAGTCACAGTTATCTCACTTAACTGTATAGTGACAATCACAGCATTATATTGAGTTGTATTGCTATGTATTGTATTGTATAGCAGTGTTTCTCAACGGGGGTTGACAGGCGTATTATGTAAGAGGGAGTCTGTTCAAAAAAGGTGGAAAACCACTTTTGTATTGTACTCTATTCTAAACACCTTGTTGACATTTAAAGCTAAGCCTAAGTAGCTTTTGTCTCTGGTTGCCCTACATATTGGCTCTGGAATTGTTTCTCATTCAAAGAACAGAGAAAGGGCCTGCTCTTCCTAACTTGGACAGCTGTGTGGTAAGGGAGGCGGGCTTACGATCAGAGCATTGACAGTAAATATACTGTCAATGGATCAGAGGTTTGCAAGTTCAAATTTATCGCGGGCAGCCGGGGACTAATGGTTAGGGAGGTGAACTTACGACCAGAGGGTTGCATGTTCGAATCCCACTGTAGCGAAGGACAATAGAGCTGCCCATCATACTACTCCCATCATCAATGCTTCAGCCATCGCTGGGGTCACCAATCCTGGGGGTCCCTTACATGGAATTATGGCTAACACACATTGGGTACACTTCCAATAGCCTCACAGTAACCATCCCACTTCTGACATCATTTGTAGCAAAGTAGGGTAGAGTTGCACAGCCGGGGCTCAAACGCAGACCTTCTGGGGTAGTAAACTGGGCCTCTGACCGCTACACCACAGAGCCAGGCTCATTGGCATGACAGTCAGAACGCACTCACAACCCTAGTGATTGTCAATCCATCACACTGCCTACCTCTTCGGGCATTGCTTCACACACTCATGGTGTCCTTCATGCAACTGCCCATCATGCTTCTCCCATCCAGTGTGCCCCATAATCAATGCTTCAACCCATCACTAAGGTCCCTCGCACCTCACCAATCCTAGGGGTCCCTCACATGGAATTATGGCTCACACACAATGGGTACACTTCTGATGGCCTCACAGTAACCATCCCACTCTGGGCTCTGATCGCTACACCAAAGAGCCAGGCTCACTGCTGTGACAGTCAGAACACACTCACAACCCTAATGATGGTCACTCCATCACACCCACCCTTACCAGTCCTCCCCACACCTCTATCCATGGCTAAAGTGCCCTTGAGCAAGGCACCTGACCCCCATATTGCTCCAGGGACTGTAACCAATATACCCTGGAAATATCTGTTAGTCGTTTTGAATCAAAGTGTAATGTAATATAATGCAACTTCCTTAGTTTATGACCCATTGCGGGTGGTAAGGAGGAGCACACCTATCTCCTACCCCATGCACCCACCATGCACTTTTACAAATAGAGTTGCTTTAATGTTTCTAAACTGTTGCTCATTGTTTTGGTCTTTGCTGTCAGGTCCTGGTCTGCCCATCACACTCTGTGTGAGTGTAATAGCCATCATCATCCTCATCGCCATCTTCATCCACTACAGGCACAACAAGGCACAAGGTAAGACTATCTTTGTCTCTGTCTGTCTGTCTGTCTGTCTGTCTGTCTGTCTGTCTCATCATCATCATTGTCATTGTGATCGCCATCGTCATCTCCTACAGGCACAGCAAGGCACAAGGCAAAACTATCTGTGACTGTCTGTCTGGCTACAGTTGAGGACAATATTATTAGCCCCCCTCCTGAAATTAGACATATCTCTTCATTGATCATTGAGAATGATCATTATTAATAAATGTATGTTATTCTGGAAACGAATACACCATGGAGATAGTATCCAATAAGTTAAATTTGGACTTTTCAATTTTCACAATGAGTTTAAACAAAAAAGTGTAAAAATGGCAAGGACAAAATTATTACCCCCCTTATCATTAATAGTCAATACAGTGCCATTTATGAACAAAAATTGACACCAGGCACTTTGATTAGTTGTTAACTATGTTGGCACATGTCCTACCAGGGATTTTGGCCCATTTTTTTTCATTGCAAATAGTTAAGCTGGTCCAAATTGCATGGATGTTGAGGCTGGACATTCATTTTCAGCACTCTTCAAATACTATCTAAAGGATTGAGGTCTGAACCACTCCATGACCATGGTTTTAGTATCCTTGAAGAACATTTGAACTATTTTGGATGCAAGTTTTGGGTTATTATCTTATTGAAATATCCAGTGAAGAGCTTAAATCCCTCTATGAGCATATTTTTGCAAGGTCACTTTCCACATTCTATAATAATTTTCAGTTTTTATGGTGCCGTAAACCCAAACAAGGTTTCCTGTGTCTGAGGTTGCCACAGAATGATGCATCCACCACCATGTTTAATTGTGGAAACCATCTTATAACGATTCAAGGCCTATCCCTTTCTTCACCTGACAGAAGCAGAATTCATGCATCAAAGCAGGTGCAATTGAATATCATCAGATGAAAGCAGAGATGTTCAAAACTCATTTTTGACTTTCAAATGTTCACAGGCAAAGCTCAATAACACTCTGATATGCACTGCCTTTAGTAAAGGGGTTCTTCTGTGATGATGGCCCCAAAGCCCAATATGATGACAAGCCCTAACAACTGTCTTTCTTGGGGGGGGGGGGGAACCTTCAGGTGAGGCCAGGTCAATAACAATCATCTAGGCAGGTGTCCAATGCTTCTTTGGTCTAATGAGGCTAAGCAGTTTCCACAGTTACACATAGTGGAAGGGCATCAAGTTTAGTCTGTTATTCAGCCTCAGACACAGGGAGTCTGGGTCTGAATCTGGATTGCTGGGTCTTCCAACAACATTGTAACCCAAATCATACATTTAGATTAGTTCAGAGGTTCTTCAAGGACACTAAAACCATGATATTGGAATCACCCGCTCATAGTCCAGTCCTCAATCCCACTGAGAGTCTGTGGTTAATGTCTATGCTCAGCATCCATGCGATTTGGACCAGCTAGAACACTTTGCAGTGAAGAAATGGGCCAAAATCCCTAGTGGGGCACGAGCCAACCTAGGTAGCAACTTATCAGAGCCTGTTGTCAGTTTTGGTTCATAAATGGCTCCATATTGACTATTAATGATCAGGGGGTTAATGATTTTGTCATTGTCATTTTGACCTTTTTTGTGTTCTCATTGCAACAATAGAAAAATCCAAATTCAACTCATTGAACATTATCTCCATGAGTGTATTTGTTTCCAGAATAACAGAAACGGTAAATAATGGTAATTCTTACTGAGAAATCAAGAGAAATGTCTAATTTCAGGAGGGGGGCTAATAATATCGTCCTCAACTGTATCTATCTATTTGTCTCTGTCTCTCTGTCTCTGTCTCTGTCTCTGTCTCTGTCTCTCTCTCTCTCTCTCTCTATCTCTCTCTCTCTCTCTCTCTCCCTCCTCTCTCTCTCTCTCTCTCTCTCTCTCCCTCTCTCTCTCTACCTCCCTTCTCTACCCCCTGATGTCAGCAATAAGATACCAGATGTTCCTTTTTTCTCAATAAAGCCACTAATGTGTANCAACACTATCGCATCAGCAACTTCTGGAACGTATCGCATTTGGACAATAGTACCCACAAGTTATCAGCTTCCAGTAAAGGTTGTGCTATTTGAAGAAGCATCATATCAGCCTTTTCTCAAAGAAATTACAGTAGACAGTAGACAGTAGCCAGTAGCCCACTGGCAGTAACCTACTAACGCCTTATGTTACTGGAAGAGAACTGCGCTCATCCAGCACAAGCCGTCTGGCTCTGCCATCCAGTCGCTCTAGGTACTCCCAGTCAAGATTGTTCTCCGTTATGGTACCCAAGTGGTGGAACAGTCTCCCAGAGGCAGCAAGACTAAGCACCTCTCTTGCAGCCTTCAAGAAACAACTAAAGACATTCCTCTTTCGAGAGAATCTACTAGACTAATGATTGAACTGGCCTTGCCCCAGGGCAGAATCCTGACATGATGTTTAGTTTAGTTTGTGTGTGTGTGTGTGTGTGTTCTCGTTATTTCCTCTTTATTAAAAAAAAACTAACCCCTCTTTGTAATTGCACTTGTTGTTCTGTATATCTCCTGTGCACTTTGTATTTGCTTGTGATGTTGGCTTGATTATGTCCTCTTCTGAAAGTCGCTTTGTTTATAAAGCGTCTGCCAAATGCAATGTAATGTAATGTAATGTAATGTAATATATTGTCGGCTTGCTACCAAAACCGCCTCAGTCCGAATTTGGTCGAAATGAGATTTTTACATAAACTTACTCCCCTACCACAGCTGCATCACCCTGTCTTTACGCCACGGTCATTGATCAATCGCAACAGTCACCAGAGTCAAAAATCTGTGTGTATAAAGTCAAGCACTGCCTATGAGAAAATGAATGACCAGGGACGTAGCTATTGTGAGGACAATGAGGGTATTTTCCCGTAGGCCTAGGGCCCTCCTGCAGGTGGCAGGGGTAGGGGCCCTATTATGACCTTGGCAGGTGGTATGGGGGCCCTATCTATTCATCCTGGGGCCCTGTGCACAATTGTTCTGCCAATGTGAATGACTTGGGTAACTTGACTTAGCCATTTTTGATGCAAAGCAACTTGACATGGGCAAGAAGAAACGGTTTATTTACATCTGTTAAGAGATTTCTCTCTCTCTTCAAAGACATTGGCCATGTGTCGAAACTTCAACCGTAGACATCATTGTCTGGGATGTTCTTATTATCACACAACGGTTGTAGCCTTATAATTACGCTATACGAAATAAATTGAACAATTATTAACCAGGTGCTTTCTTTGATGCAGTCAGAGATTCGTGGAAGGCTGCTACAGTATGTCAGATCCTATGACTATCTTTTCTTTCATACACTTATCTGATGCCCCATAATACCGACATTAATCATTTTGGGATTGATGTCACTTCAGCATCTTATTATTTATCACTCAGTGGCAAATTAACATGTTCTGAATGCCACGGTCATGGTGTTGAAGTGGGCGGGGCACAGTTCTATGACCAGGTTACCTCTGTCATGGGCAAGGTTGGGGGGTGGGGCAGTTCTATGAGCATGGAGAAGAGCAGAAGTTAATCAAAGATGATAAACAAGGAGGAGGCAGTTTGAACAAGGAGGAGACAGTTTGTCAGGTACAAGGACCAAAGAAGTGCCCCACCCCTTCAGCCTCCTCCATGACTGATGGACCCTGTCCTCTGTTTGTCACTGCAAGCTGGATATGTCCTGACATAATCAATAAATGTTTTACCATTGTGACAATTCTTGTGGCACAATGACAATATCTCAGAGAGCTTTACTTTGGATGAGAAAACTGACATGACTGTAGTAGAAAGTAAAAGAAAACTGCGAATATCTGTTAGTATTTATGAGATTCACCAGCATGCTAGACTATCACAAGGTCTAGAAAAATATTTCAGTCATTCACCATTTCCAGGATTAAAGTTTGGAACGAAAATAAAAATAATAGTATAACTTATCAAAATAATGTGCAGTGCATTGTTCTTGTTGTGCTGCATCAGATAGGTAGGGAAGTAATGTTCTGCAAACATCTCCTTTTGAACAAAATTATTAGGGGGGACTCACAATTGTTCTTTGCCCAGGGTCTCAGATTTCCTAGAACCGCCACTGGTGTTTGGCGCCCCCTAGGAAATTTAGTTTTTCCCTGTTTTCCGAAAACCCCAAAATCGGACTTAGGCGGTTTTGGTAGCAAGCCGACGATATGTTGGTCTATGGCTCCTCCTTCATAGGCCTAGTCCATTTTGAGCACTTGAAGAGCTATTTTCCAAAATTAGATATATCCATTTTATAGAGTGTTGGGAAATTGACATTTTTGTATTGGGCATTCCATTGAAATGCATTGCAAAATAGAGGTTTTTAAAGTATGTTCTCAAAACATTTGAATGGCAAGAGTTCACAGATGATAGGACCACTTAACAGTCAATTCCAATATTAAAATGCAAAAAGTAAAAAATGGTGGATATAGCGTTTTGGAAAAGAGCTCTTCACTTATAATTATAGATTCATGAAATTGCAGTCTTTAAATGTTGAATTAATGTTCATTCAGTCAAACTTAATACAGTTCTTTTGAGCACATTCGGCCTACTGTAATGTCTAAGTTGAATCTACACTACATCAATGAGTGTATTTTGTGTGCTTGTTCTTGTTTGGCATTTGTGTACATGTGTTTTGAGTCACTTCCTGTTTCCTGTGTTCTCTTAACCATGTTACCATGGTAGCAGAGGCAGCACCTGCCCCATCCATCCCAGCAGCAGCCACACAGGTCAGTACTACTGCCTGCCTCCGTGACTATCTGTCTGTCTGTGTCTCTGTCTGTGGTATGTGACTGGCTGGCCTCTCTGTCATATTGTCTTTCTCCTGTCTGTCTCCTTGTTTGACTTCCAGTCTGTCTTTCTAATTTGGCCTGTCTGTCTGTCTGTCTGTCTGTCTGTCTGTCTGTCTGTCTGTCTGTCTGTCTGTCTGTCTGTCTGTCTGTCCTCCTTTATAAATATTTGTCTACCTGAATGTCTATCTGTCTGGTTGCCTATCTATCTATCTATCTATCTATCTATCTATCTATCTATCTATCTATCTATCTATCTATCTATCTATCTATCTATCTATCTATCTATCTATCTATCTATCTATCTATCTATCTATCTATCTATCTATCTATCTATCTATCTATCTGTCTATCTGTCTATCTATCTATCTATCTATCTACATGAATGAATGAATGACAATCAATCAATCAATCAATCAATCAATCAATCAATCAATCAATCAATCAATCAATCAATCAATCAATCAATCAATCAATCAATCAATCAATCAATCAATCATGATATCTCCCTTGCTCCCACTGCCATTAGTTGGTCGGTTTGGACAGAGACTATGAGGAGATCAATGGCTCTAACGCCACACCCGCGACCCCCAGTGTTCCCTACACTGACACCATCTACTCCACGGCTCAACTACCCACCGGCCCCTCTGATGACCCCGACTACTCTATGGCTCAGCTACCCACCGGCCCCTCTGATGACCCTGACTACTCCACGGTTCAGCTGCCGTCCAAGCCTGCTGACTCTGTCGCCTACGCTACTGTGAGTTTCCACAAAGACCCAAATGGAGCAGACGTCCAGCATGCCGAAGCAGATGACTCGTGTGACTATTCCACCATCAAAACCATCAATGTGTAGCTTAAAGGAACAGTCCTCCCCTTTTTCAATTTTCGCATATTTTCAGTACTTCAAGTATCATGTGAATGCAACGGCATGCAACTGAGTGCACATAGGCTGTACTTGCTTCAGAACAATTGAAGCACTTCGCACAATACTGGAGGTATCATCTAGGGGGCAGTAGCCAGCAGGGTTCTCAGTAATGTTTTTCTCCATGACTCTACGGCGAAGTCAACATGTTTGGAAGCTCCTCAGGATTTTGTTGACCAGTTATGGTTACGGCCTCCAAAACCATAGCAGCGGTCCTACTGACCGTCCTCAGCAGGCAATGCTGTCGTTTCTTTTTTGCTTTTGTTTTGTTTTGTATTGTTTTCCTTAAAAAATGATGCACAATATAGAGCGGGGGTTAAATGCCTGGACATTTTTGGCCCCAGTTCAACCCTAAGGATATAATAGGACCGAAAACAATTCAACCCTAAGGATATAATAGGCTATTTATATGTAGGCCCTATCATAATTCGATGGGAAAACAAGCCTGCGTCTTTGCCTTTCATCTGTTAAAGTGTTTTGCTTGGTGTGTCTGTCAATTGAAAAAGATTACAACTGCTGAAAGGTGAAAAATAATGAGGCACACATATTAGCTGATGCAAATACAACTGTATATCAAAGATAAGAAGCGAGGGTATTTTTGCGCTCTAGATGTTTAGAGAATTAGGCAGGTGCGTGGATCCAAAGGAACAGCTCAATGTGAGAGTAGTTTTGCACACTGAATATACTGAGTAGGCTATATCGAAGCTAACACATTTCCAAGTCAACAGACATAAATGGGAGGGACAAACGCTTCTAGACAAGCACATTATCAATGTCCTCCAGTCGACCAGAAACATTTCTCTCTGTAGTTTATATCCAGACATGATGTGTTGTTGTAATCATGTCACTTTCAATGTATTTGCATCAAATGTAATATATTTGCATCAGTCGATGTGAGGGCCTCATTTCTTATAATTTCTCATTTTACGGTACAATTCAAGTATTATTCAACTCTTTTAATATCATCCAGAGTGTTTATTTGTTATTATTAGGGACTGTTCGTGATTTATTTTCGGGGTCACCGGAAGAAAATAGGGGAGGGTCGTGTCATTTTTTTCATTGCTGCGGGGAGGGTCATCAAAGTTTTTTAAAGCTTGCTAGGGGAGGGTCATCCAAAAATGTTTGGCCCATTTATTACAAAAAGCATTCCAAAGTAGCCTACCTTGTTTGTATATGTTTCGATGTAACAGCCTCAGAAACGCCTCCCCCTTTCGCTAAAATTGATCACACCATCGTCAAAAAATAAGGTAGAATATGGCCATTTGTTACTTCTCCCTAGGGGAGGGTCATGCATTTTTTGATGGCATCGCAGGGAGGGTCATCAAAGTTTTGAAGCTCGCTAGGGGAGGGTCATGCAAAATTTGACGATCAAAGGTGGACATCTTCCGACAACCCCGAAAATAAATAATGAAAAGTCCCTTATTGTTATTATTACATTAAAACTATGCCTTTTAACCTGCAAAGAAGTGCTTGCAATGATTGTATAAAAATGAATGCCAAGTTTACATTTGTAACTTCTTACCATTACTATTACTGCAAAAATAAAAAATGCAATTACAAATGAATGCAATATTGTCAATTACATGAAATTGTGATTAAACCTATCGATAAATAACCTACATGTATATTGAATATGTTCACAGAAGTGCCTTTTGATTTCTGTTAGATTCCCCTTGATATTTGTATGCATCTTCAGGGTCTTATGAAATGAATCTAAACTGTTGGAATTTCAGTTTTTTGTTTCTGATTCCAAAGGTTCCAAGCCTTGTGATTAAAACGAGATATTGTCTGGGTAATAATTTATCCAGGAAGTCATGTTAAAATGTGCTCAGTCTAAAGGAGCAATATTTTTAATGGCAGGCTGGCCAATGGGCACCTATCAGCAAGTAGGCCTAATGGTTGTGTGGAGGTGAAGGGATATGTTGTTACCAGGACTTGCCACTAAGTGTCACTCTAAAGCGGGTGGTTGAGTAGCCTAGATCAGTGGTTCTTAACCTTTTTTTCTTAATGCACCCCCTTACCTGTGCCCAAGAGAAGCCGCGCACCCCCAACCCAAATGTCTACACTTGTCACTACAGGTACTAAAAATGATTTTAAGTGATTAATTGCAATGATTCTTGCTTAAGACACTAAACAATATCATAATGCCTCTGCATGGGGACCAAAACATGCATTAGTTTGGTTTTGATTTGGACTAATTATAATGTTCACAAGCTGAGTTTTGGTCACAACCTCAACACAAACTCAATTCCGTGCACCCCCTGAAATCTCTGGCGCACCCCCAGGGGGTGCCCGCACCCCAGGTTAAGAACCACTGACCTAGAGGGTAGGGTGAGTGAATGATAGCGGCGGACCACGTGAAGAGTCTGAGAGGTAGACAGGCAGACACGCAGGCAGGCAGACAGTCAGACATACAGGCAGGTAGACAGGCAGACATACAGGCAGGCAGACAGACTGACATGCAAGCAGACAGGCAGGCATGCAGACAGACACACAGGCAGGCAGACAGACAGACATGCAGGCAAGGAGGCAGGCAAACAGGCAGGCAGGCAAGACAAGCAGGCAAAAACACATACAGACAGACAGACAGACATGCAGGTAGGCAGACAGGCAGGCATGCAGACAGACATGCATGCAGACAAGCAGACAGGTAGGCCGACAAACACACAGGCAGGCACACAGGCAGACGGTCAGGCAGGCAGACAAACACACAGGCAGACACACAGTCAGGCAGGCAGGTGCACAGACAGACACACAGTAAGGAAGGCAGACAGAAAGACAGGCAGGCAGACAGGCAGACAGGCAGGCAGACAAACAGGCAGGCAGGCAGGCACACAGGCAGGTAGACACGCAGACAGGCAGGCAGACAGAGAGACACACAGGTATGCAGACAGACAGGCACAGGCCAGTTACAGATTATATAGCCAGGGAGTCACAGAGGCAGCAATAGAGAGGTAAAGGAGGCAGAGAAATACATTCAGAATGGGAGAGAGAGAACGGACAGTGAGAAACAGAGCAAGATAGCAAAAGTCACAGAGAGAAATTCAAGTTGTTCAACAGACAGGCAGATAGTTAATCACACATACTGTCCAAAAAGACGATAGCCTAAAGCATATACAATGTAAAACATTGCAGTCAAACTTGTTTAGGGAGCATAGGAAGTTACCCTAGAGTTACCCCTAGTTACCATGACAACTTGCAGCCTCTGTGTGCAAGGAGGTCAGAGGTGTGAATTTTCTTGTGCATGCAGGACACTAAACACATACACTATACACGAAGGAGAATAGGGGAAGTGGTGGACAAGTTAAAATAACATTATTAAATTGGCCTATATGAAAGCAGTGAGAGAACACTCTGTAACGCTCATGCACCTGATGCAGTAATAGTTACTGTGTGTTAATGTGTGTGACAGCTCGTGTTTTCCAGTAAAAAGGCACACAAAAAGGAGACAGATCTACAGGATGAAGATCACCCTCCTCCTCATCCTCACCCTCTATATGGGAACAGGTAAGAGCATGATTATTATTTTCGTCAAGGACTGTATGCTTTCAACAGGGTCTTTTTTTGATTAGAATGCTTTATCTGTTGGTTAACCAAAGATGAACCAAAGATTTAGACAGCTTGCTGGTGTGCAATGGCCCAAGCTGAATATTTTTTAAAAAAATTTCTGAGTTGAGATCAGCACATGCATTACTTGCTGCTGTAGTGTACTGCAATGAAAGGCCTGGAAACAAATGGGGGAGGGGGGAGTTGGGCAAAGTGGTCAGTTGACCTGTGCCCAGGCAGAGAGGGGGCCCACTTGGACCTTCCTTGCATGGCACGAATTGGGCCCTTTCAGATGACTTTACTTGGCCCGGCTAAAGCTTTCAAAGGCCCCCGTGAAAGGTTGTTTGTGCACCAAACCAACACATACACATGGACATGCACACACTTAAACGCACACATGCACACAAATACACATCCTCTCTCTCTTTCTGTCTCTGTGATTGCTCTTCCTATTTATTTTTGTCCGTCTCTCCCCAAGTTCGCACTGCCTGTCCAAACTGTGTTATTTAATTGACTGTTTTATTTGATTGACAGATGGTGTGTCTGCATTTGACATGACAGACTACGGCGAGGGAGGTAATGCACTGTAAAAAAATAAATGTTTGCTTCTACTCAAAATGTCAAGGCTTTTAAATATTAAGTTTGAACGTAAACCATTTAGGTTTTGGAGTACTAAGTTGGAGCTAATCTTGTAAGGTTTGAAGCTAGATTATTCAACTAATATTTCAAGTTAGTTTTATTCAATCTGTATACGCCACCCCCATTCATCCTCAAGGAAATAATTAATGAAAGCAAACTTAAAAGTTTGACTGAAGTGTTTCAAGCATTCTAAATGTACAGTATGCAGTACAGCATGCAGTATTTCACCTCAGTATTTGAAAATGTCTCGTTACAACCCTGGTCCTGGATTGTTGTATGGATGCATTTGAGTTCCATGCTCAGAGATTTTTTTTTTTTACCATATTTTACCTTTACCTGAAGTAATAATTGTTTTTGTTTTGTCACAGTTTCATAAGGATATTGTTTTCTGTCACCTCGGTGGAAAATGGTGGATGCATATATTCTAAAAAAAATAATTCCACTCAGAGAAACTGCTCAGGTGATCCTGTTGCGTCTGGTACCACGCACTGATGAAGGCTTGTTAGCCGAAACGCGTTTGCTTTTTGGACATGGTGGTAATATAAATAAATAATGAGACGCAGTTTGTGAGTGCGGATTTCTTCTTCCTTAAGTTGACGCTTTTTATCTCGCACCCAAAAGCTTTTCAGTTTTCCAAGAAGTTGAGCGCGTCCTCTGCCAATAGCGTATAACAGAAACAATACAAACTTTCTTTCTCTAAGACGTTGCCTTGGTGCACTAATACAGAAGCCTAATTTTACCTAACCTAACCTCTCTGTCTTCCTTTCTTTCTCAATGATGTTTTTATTTTATTGACAGTTGATGAATCTGCACAGGAAGTGACAGGCTACAGTGGGGGAGCTGTTGTCATCAAGTGTAGCTATGAAGACCACCTCTGGGATAATGATAAGTATTTCTGCAAGGGCCCCAGTGAAACGACATGTGAAGATATGATAAAGACAGACCGTAAAAATGAGTGGCACGACAATGGGAGATTCTCTGTATATGACAACACCACTGGGCTGTTCTTCCTTGTTATCTTCAGTAACTTGAAACAAGAGGATGCTGGGGAATATTTATGTGCTGTGGATAAATGGTTTTTTGACTCGTATACTGCTGTGAATTTAGAAGTAAGGGGTAAGAAAGACATTACATTACAGTTTTCCAACAAATCGCACCCTGTTTAGAGTAATAGCTCATAATTTCTCTACCAAGTTATGTTGTTTTGAACAGTACAGTGATGCTGACCTCAGTGGGTATATGTTTAGGCACTTACACATTTAAACCATTATTTGAGGATAGATGAAAAGGATGAAAATCCCTTCAATATCATGGGAAACTATATTTTTGTACAAAGATCATCGAATATCACACTTTGCAGAATATTCC
>NC_085857.1:47370933-47398433 GCF_034702125.1 Engraulis encrasicolus | reverse complement strand
TAGAATATTTCTGTCTAAAAGCAGATGAGTGGTTGTGTGGAGGTGAGGGGATGTGTTGATTACCAGGACTTGCCACTAGGTGTCACTGTGAAGAGAAGTGGTTGAGTAGAGGTTAGGGTGAGTGAAAAAAGTGCACAATGTTAAGAGTCTTAGAGGCAGGCAGACAGACAGACAGACAGACAGACAGGGAGGAAGGCAAAGACTGAGACACAGAGAGATACATAGAAGAAATAGGAGAAAGAGAGAGACAGACAGACAGACAGACAGACTAACGGAAACGGAAGACAATATAGGGAAAACAGTTACAGATAGAGAAATAGCAAGAAGGTCAGACAGACAGGCAGGCAGTCAGGCAGACAGCTAGGCAGGGACATTCAGACATACAGCAATACAGACAGATACTGTAGGTCAGGGAGATACAATCAGAATGAGAGAGAAAGAGAGAGAGAGAAAGAGAGAAAGAGAAAGAGAGAGAGAGAAAGAGAGAAAGAGAAAGAGAGAGAGAGAGAGAGAAACAGAGAGAGCCAGACACAGAGAGAGAGACACACACACACACACACAGAGAATGGACAGAGAAACAGCGAGATAACAAAAGTCACAGAGAGAAATTCAGACAGCCAGATAGTTCATCACACATACAGTGATAAATAGATGATAGGGAGTTACCCTATAGGCCAGTGGATCTCAACCTTTTTTGAACAAGTGCTGCACTGACCTCATCATAACCCTCCCAATGCCCCCTTCACCTCATCACAAGTCTTCCAACACCTCCCTTATAGTAGGCTATTGAAAAATAAATAGTTAATGCTCCTCAATGGCAACTAAGCACCGCCCCCACTCAACTGCATCCTTCTTAACGGCCCCCTACTGTTAATTTGGAGTGAAGTAATTGCAGTGTCCATCTAACCAAGCAAATCGGTTAAAATTTTAACCAATATCTGTGTCGGACACATATTAATCGAACAAATTGGTCAAAACAACCATTGGGGGATTGGTACATTTTTGACTTATAAAGATTGGTTAAACATAACCAATCTATTGGTCAAAACAACCGATTTGGAATTGGTTAGTTTTTTAACCGATCTAGATTGGTTGAAATTTTAACTGAAGTCTAATCGGTTATTTTGAGTAATATTTTTCTCGGACACATATTAATCGAACAGATCGGTTAAAAACTACTAATTTTTTGTTTATTTTAACCAATCTTTTTTAAGAGTGTAGGGCTCCATAATGCCCCTTGGGGGCTCTAGAGTCCCCATTGAGAAACACTACCGTAGAGTAACCCCTTGAGTTACCATGACAACTTGCAGCCTCTGTGTGCAAGCCGGCTAGAGGTGTGAATTTGAAACATTTTGCAAACGAGACGCTAAACCACATAGCTGCTACAGGAAAGAGAACTGGGAGGGGTGGACAAGTTAAAATATAGGCCTATGTATGTGTAAAATTACATTGATTGCGTGTGTGTGTGTGTGTGTGTGTGTGTGTGTGTGTGTGTGTGTGTGTGTGTGTGTGTGTGTGTGTGTGTGTGTGTGTGTGCATTTGCGTGCGTGCGTGCCTGCTTGCGTGCGTGCGTGCGTGCGTCTGTCTGTCTGTATGTCTGCATGCGTGTTTATTTGTAAACACACACAAATAACATGAACACATGAAACAAATGGCATGAATGTTTGTCCTTAATCATGTAATTTATTCTAATATTTCATGAAACAAGGCCCACATTACAGTGTGTTTATATGTAGCCAAGCAGAACTTCCTCTTTCGAGAGTACTACTAGACTAATGCTTTAGCTGGCCTAGCCCCAGGGCATACTCTTGACATGATGTCTAGTTTAGTTTGTGTGTGTATGTGTATGTGTCTGTGTCTGTGTCAACTTGACCAATACTGCTGCTCTGGATACAGTTCTAAAAGACTACCCTGACACCCCGGACATTGTTGTTGTTGATGACACTGCGAGGACCATCACCGTACTGGAAATAGGTTGTTGCTTTGACGCATATATGGACTTGTGCTTTGCTGAAAAATGTGTGAAATATCAACTAATAGTTCAGTGGCTACAAAACATCCATGGTGGCACTTATCTATGGTAGCCTAGGCCATGTTCATAGGCTGTGTGTGAGAGGACTGCAAATAAGAAAAAAGCAAAGCAGCTAGCTAAGTATTGCTCACTTTCTGCAGTTATAGGCAGTTTGCATATATGGAGAAGGAGATGCCACTTGTATCCTTGAAGAGGCTGTAGACCACTATAATTTTGGTATTTATGTAAAAGACACATTATTGCTTCTTTAACATTGTTTGGGGCGCTGTATTGTTTTCTCAATAATTATTGGTCCTCCCAAATAAACGAAACGAAAATGTGTTGTCTGTTAACTTGTTATTTACTCTTTATTTACTCTTAAAAACAAAAAACAAACAAAAAAACTAACCCTTCTTTGCAACTGCACTTGTTGTTCTGTATATTTCCCGTGCACTTTGTGATGTTGATTTTGATGTTGGCTTGATTATGTCCTCTTTTGAAAGTCGCTTTGGTTATAAAAGCGTCTGCCAAATGCAATGTAATGTAATGCCTATCCACATACAAATAACATGAACACATGAAACAAATGGCATGAATGTTTGTCCTTAATCATGTAATTTATTCTAATATTTCATGAAACAAGGCCCACATTACAGTGTGTTTATATGTAGCCTATCCACATTACAAATAACATGAACATATGAAACAAATGGCATGAATGTTTGTTCTTAATTATATAATGTTACATTCACCTAGCTGATGTTTTTATCCAAAGCAACTTACAGTTATTTATTGGTTATAGTCCCTGGAGCAGGAGCTCAAGGGCACCTCAGCTACTGATAGAGTTGTGGGATAAGGCCGCTATCGCACTGGAAGCAGATTTTTAAGTAGTAGAGGTGTGTGTTCTATTCTTTTTTAATGAAAGTGAGCGTAACCTTGTACTGAACATCAGCCCTTGGTGGATTGCAGATTTTCTGCCAGCGGGCGGATTGAGTAGAAAAATGTTCAACTCAAAGCGAAAAATCTGCTTCAAGTCACAGGCGGATTTCCATGTTTTCTTTTAGGAGACCATTTTCAACATTCATATCATATTCACGATCCAACTTTCGGAGAGCAAGAGAAGAGCTCGTCTTCTATCCATTTTGCATAGATGAATTTACAAAGCTTTTTATGTAGTATGTTTCCACAACACTCAAATAACACAACACCTTAGGTCTACGTTGTGAGTGACAGCTCAGCCGTTACAATGTTGCCCCGTCACCACATTCGAACCTGTGCAGCGAATCCGCTCTCGGCCTGATCATCACCTCTGATAAATCAGCTGATAAATCACTGATTTTAAGCAGAAATCAGCATCCAGTGTGATCACGACCTAAGTCAGCATTTTACATAGTAGTCTATATGTAGACATATCAGGTATCATGAATGTTTTATTTACTTTGTATTTATTATTGAATGTTGTACAGTAAATACAAAAACATAGTTAAATTTCAATAGGCCTATATGAACACTTCGTACCTCTTATATGGTGCCTATTATACTACTAAAAGGTCATTCAACATAATATTACAGTATTTACAACAGTATTTTACACTCTAAGACTTTGACTCTGGGAATCATCAATTATTAAAGGATGTCACCAATGAGGTGTGATCGTTATTGGATGTTACCGATGACACAGGATGATTGCTATTGGACATGAAAATGGAGGGCGGGAATTCTCGAGGGCTCTGAATGGGACTACCCCCACACACACCAAAGACGCCAGATACCTTAATGCAGAATGGCATACAAGAGGTATCTCTGTGTTGGATATAAGGATAAGTGAAGGACAGACGTCATTTGTTCAGTTTTTTCATGTGATACTTTGTGCTGGCCAATATAAAGGAATTAGTTCATTTGCTGTTCTGTACAGTGTCAGCAATGCAGCATTTTGGATGCCAGCAGCAGTTAACGGTTGTTGTGGCTACGCTGACAGCAGGGGAACTTTAGGGCATCAGTGAAGCAAAAGGCCACAAGGACAGGTCTAGGACAGGAGTAAGGATATTAGAATGTACCCTAATTGTCCTCTGTATGTTCATCTGTGAATCTGTGGGTGTGGGATTGTCACCAAATATTGTGTGCTGATGCTTAATGGGCGCTAATGCCATGTGTTCTGTTATTGTGTTATGTTGTATTTGGGAGGCAACGTCTTTAAAGATCGTCGAATATGAAGATGGAAAACGTTTTGTTTGTATAACAATGCTTTCAAGATGGCTGACTTTTAAGATGGAAAATTTCAACATCACATTTGAAACAAAGCTACTTAAGATCCTGACACACGGAGTCAATCTTGGTGTTTGGCTTTAGGCTTTGGTATGCTGGTTCAGTCATTGTTTGTATGTCTAGGCTCTGGTACTCTGATTCCTTTGTGATGTGTGGGTCTAAGCTCTGGTATGTCGTGTCTGTCATACTTCTTGGGTCTAGAGTCTGGTATGCCGTGTCTGTCATGCTTCTTGGATCTAGGCTCTGGTAAGAAGAATCTTGAGGGGATTTCTGACTGTGGTGATCCTGAGATGCTGCAAGGTTTTGATAAACTGAATCTTGTTCAACAGTAGTGGTGTACTGAGACGGGTCCAGTTGATCCAACTGAATGTTGTTTGAGCCTGCGGTGCGGCGGTGAGGGCCTGGATTCTCTACGGCTGTGCGAGAGACAACAACAATGTTAAAATCATGATTTGAATGAGTGATGGATTGGTAGGTTGGGTATTTAGGATTGATTGATTCATTCATTCATTCATTCTTTCTTGATTGATTGATTGATTCATTCATTCATTCATTCATTCATTCATTCATTCATTCATTCATTCATTCATAGACACGCCAGGCAGGCTGGCAGACAGACAGACTAAGACCAAGACCAGCCACTTACTGTATATTTTGTATGTTGCATAATAAAAGTAATGTCATTTTTTTGTGAACACAGTAGTGTGAACCACAATGACAGAACAGACGGAAGGAGAGAGAGAGAGAGAGAGAGAGAGAGAGGGGGAGGGAGGGAGGCTTGCATTACCTTGAGTCTTTCTGTGCATATAGAAGATGATAACAGAGATTCTTTAAGTATAGAGATATGCCAACATAATAGGTTTCTATGGGCACCTAACATGACCAGGTTCCGGTCTGCCTAAAGGGGCATGTCATAATGCTCCTAGCATTGAATAGAACAGTCCTCAGGTCTACCTAGGTCTGCCTAAAGGGGGATTTTCCCCCCCAATAATTGAACCCGGAAACAATGGGAGAATGGAACCTCTCTCTCTCTACTCTCTCTGATGATAACGACCATGATAACGATGATGACGATGATGATGACTGTTAAACTCACAGATAGTCCAATGTGTAGGCCAGAACCTGACAAAAATCAATATCAGTCAACAGGCAACCAGCAGTTTAAACTTCATTAAAGCAAGACTATGTAACTGTCACGGTTTTCAGGATAGGAGCCCAAATGCAGCACGCAGGGAATCAGAATGACGATAAGGGGGATTTTATTAAGAAACAAAAGACTACCAAAAAACGCTGAAAGATTGGGAAGCAATTACAAACAAAAAACCCACAATGGGGAAAACCAGGAACGGCTAGGAACACGAAAGAGCTAGGAATAACAAAGACCACAGACAGTACTTACAGGGACACTTCAAAGATTCTACAGAGGTTTGACAAAGGTTCAACAATGACGCAGCAAGGACAAAGAGACACACCAGGGCTTAAATACACAGAAAGCAATTAACAAGACGCAGGGGGCTAATCAGGAGACAATCAGATGAACTAACAAAAAGCACAGAAGACAACAAGGCACAGGTGAGGACTATAGAACTAGGAACAGACAGGGACAACGAGGCAGGTGAAAACACTAGGGAAACCAATTAGGACCAAGGGGTGGAGACCAACATTTGACAGCAAGGTGGACACATGGCAAAGCAAAACAAAAGCACAGGAAGTAAACAAAAGCACATGGAGTCAAAGACACAGAAAGTAAACAAAGGCAAGATAACACAAGACAGGATACTAGGAATAAAGCAAGAACATGGTAAACAGGGCAGGGCACACAAGAAGCAAAACTACAAAGACAGGAACTCAAACATAAACTCAACTCAAAAGTCCAACACAGAGACACAAAGTCCAAAACCCTAACAGTAACTCTCCCCTTTGGTCACCGGCCTAGATGGTCAAAGCAGAAATGAACTTCAGATGACAAAGATAAATTAAGGTGCATTACATAACATTACATTGTATTCGGCAGACTCTTTTTAAAAAAAACCAAATCGACTTACAATTGTGGACATAAAAAAATGATGCATAGGAAATCATGAATAATCACAAGACAATTAGCACAAAACATTATTGATTGATAACATGTCAAGTTGAAATCATCATTCATTCCATTTGGTTGTATGATTTTTAAATAGGTCAGTGATCTCAAGTCTGTTGGTATCGAAAGAGTTCTCCCCAACAGCAAGAGAAGCTGCACAAACCAGTCTCTACTCAGGTAGAGTTTCTATTTACAAACGGTCTGGTAACACTTTAGAATAACTACCTATTCACAGCTTTATAAACACTTAATAAATGATGAACTAATTATCAACAGAATGTTTACAAATGTTTATAAACGGTCAAGAAATACTATGTTACACACAGCAGACACAACACAGTCGCATCGGTCCTGGAAGTTTCTCCTCTAAAGACCAGAAGGCATGAAACCACATAAAACTCACACAGTAGAAGTTGATTCCCACTCCACTGTGCAGTTGTAGTTTGGTTATTACTCATTTACAAACATTTTAATTTAAATGTTAATTGTTATTACAAACATTTACAAACATTTAACAATTTAAATGTAAATTATTATTAAATGTTAATAAAGTGTTTTTAAAGCTGTAAATAGGTAGTTATTCTAAAGCGTTACCAACGGTCTGAGTTCACTTATAAGTGGCTGAAAAGGACCAAGTGTGAAAATGTGCTTAGTGATCAATTCATTCTGCATTTTTAATGTGTGGCCAATAATGATCACAATAGTGTTATACCCACTTTGCTCAAATTGGAGGCATCACAAGGAGGAAGGAATTTACTTTATCTTATCTATATCTCGAATATAGTCAGCGAAGTAATTTAATGCATTTTACTGAATGAAGGCGTTGTTGTTGGTGATGATGTTGCTGATGATAGTAATGAAGATAGCGATGAGGATGATGAAGATGATGATGAGGGGGATGAAGAGGAAGAGGATGGTGGTGGTGAGGCCTGAAAAACCATGGCTACTGCTGTTTTGCTTGAATGAGTGGTAGCAATCTCCCTTTTTCCTGACAAAAGAACATTAGATGATTACTCTGAAAAGTGTGCTATTCCATGATCTTTATACAAAATATCATAGAAAATATCATTCATCATCAAATAAGGGTTTAGAATGTGTAAATGCATAAGCTTATACCTTCTGAAGTCAGCATTACTCTGGTGTTCAAAGCAACATACCACGATGGGGAAATTTTGATATATTACTGCAAATGTGAGTTAGCATGGGGGAAACACATGTTAGGCCTATACCTGCTGAAGTCAATTCCAGTCTTGTGATCAAGGCCTCATACTGTGTCATCTTCATTATACACCAGTAGGTCCCGACATCCCACCTGCTGAAGCTGTTGATGGTCACCACCAAGACTCCATCTTCTCTCTTGTCATGAATCGTCATCTTGTCAGTGCTAACTGTCAACTGGTCTGTTTGAGTCAATTGTTTTTTTATAATTACATCCTAGACGCCCAGTTTTACAGAAAAACTTGGGTTTGTTTCTGTTCTCTCGTGGGAAACTGATGCTGATGTTCACTGATTCACCCTCATAGGCGGAAACCTGAATCAACCTAGAGTCTAGGAATTTAGCACAGATATCAGATGATTCATTGAGTGCTACATTAATTCCACAAATCATTTTGTTATTTCGCA
Organism: Engraulis encrasicolus; assembly: GCF_034702125.1. Taxonomy (NCBI): domain Eukaryota; kingdom Metazoa; phylum Chordata; class Actinopteri; order Clupeiformes; family Engraulidae; genus Engraulis; species Engraulis encrasicolus. The sequence goes on along the minus strand of NC_085857.1, from coordinate 47,390,451 downwards.
AAATTCATATAAAAACAAATGAGATATTGTATTTCTTACCCATTACATTTAGATGCACTTTGGCATATGGGTCAGGCCAAATGGGTATTTCCACAGCACAGAAATATTCCCCAGCATCCTCTCGTGTCAGATCTCTGAAGATAACAGTGAAGAAGTAGTCCGGTCCAGTAGTGTTGTCATAGAGAGAGAATCTGTCAACGCGCTCCCATTTATTCTTATTGTCTGTCTTTATCAGGTCTAGGCAGCTATCTTGACTAGAGCCCTTGCAGAAATATTTATTTTTATCTTTGTAGTCATATTTACAGTCACATTTGATGCGAACAGCTCCTCCACTCTAGCCTGTCACGGCTAATGCGGACACACCTGTTATTACACACACACACACACACACACACACACACACACAACACACACACACACACACACACCACACACACACACACACACACACACACACACACACACACACACACACACACACACACACACACACACACACACACACACACGCACACACACACACGCACACACACAATTCACAGAGTTGAGAGGGGGGGATTAAGAAAAGGTTGTACTGCTTCTGTGATATTCATAGCCATGCAGTTTATCTCAATACCTCCACCACTGTGAGCCCCTTATTCTGAAATAACTCTGTTAATCAAATAAAAGCACACAGTGAGGTTCACAGTGTGAGAGAGGGAGAAGGCAAGATATAAGGATTTCATATTCTTTGTATTCATAGACACAGAATATCCCATTTTCTTCACAATCTTTTCTGTCAAATGCAGACAGAGACGTAAAGGCATGAACATCAAGTGCAATCACAGAAAGGGAAAAAGAGAGAGAGGCTGTACTTTTTGTTTGTGTGCAGCATGTGTGCATATTCATGTGCATGTGTTTTGGTTTCAACCAATTATAAAACAATATTAACATGCCAAAGAGTAAGACTGATCAACTTAGGCAATGCACCATGAAGTACAACATGCCTGTTCACTAGCTTACATTTCCCACATACGCTTAGGTAAAACACTGTCACAATCAGACTCAGAAGGCTAAGTGAATACAGGCCATAACAGCACTCTAAAAGCACTCTAAACAAACAACCCTATTGAAACATGATCATGCTCTTACCTGTACCCAGGTAGAGGTTAAGGGTGAGGATGATGAAAATAGTCTTCATCCTGTAGATCCGTCTCCTGTTTGTGTGCCTTTGAGAGAGAGAGAGAGAGAGAGAGAGAGAGAGAGAGAGAGAGAGAGAGAGAGAGAGAGAGAGAGAGAGAGAGAGAGAGAGCGAGAGAGAGAGAGAGAGAGAGAGAGCTTTAAAAGCCTTTTATTAACACCATTCAGCCATCATTGGCACAGTACAGCCACTGCTCAAAAGCAGACCAACACCCCCCCTATATGTTCACAATCAGCTCCCCGTCCCCCCCAACCTCACACAACACCCGCCCCACACACCAAACGTTTGAAAATTTCTCCAAATCATTGACCAAGTGATAATACATGTATTCCACCTTGATGCGACTTTTCACCATTCCCAAGAAACCCTCTAAGGGGTCTACATACACCAGGTTCAGCATTTTCTGCTTGCGGGTCAGCCAAATGGCCAACTTTGCCATGCCTAATAGAAAATTTACCAGACAGACCTCCTTCTTGACATTCGCATTGTATTTAGGCCCACTAATGAACAGAGACTCTGAGAAGCCCTCCCCAAACCCTCCCAACACTCCCCTGAGCCACTGAAAAAGACCTCTTAGCCTCTCACAACTTAAAAACAAATGGGTTATAGTCTCCTCCTCCCCGCAGAATAGACAACCCCTCCCTGTTGCTGGATTAAGGTGTGCCACGTGTCTGTTTGTTGCTATGGCCCCATGAGCAAGCCTCCACTGTAGATCAGCTGTACGCTTCTCAATGGGAGGCTTGTACAGGGCCCGCCAACAACCTCTAGGTGGAAAGCCCAGCCCAAACACTTCTGACCACCTCCCTGCCCCAGCTCGGCCCAGCACCCTCTGGTGTCTCACTTTAACTGACACCGCATACAGTGCCTTTTTACTGAACTCGACGAATTCCCTTCTCCCTTGGGAGTCCAGGCAAACAAGTGTCTCTTCATGTGAGGTCTCCTCAAAAGCGGCAGAAACCTCAACCTTAGGAAACCTGTATGTCGCCTTCCACTGCGAACTAGCGACGCACGACGGGAGAGCCTCCCTCCAAGCCCCAGGAAGTGCGCACCGAACCTCCTCAAGAATCCCCTCCAGGACTCTCAAGGAGCACATCCCGGTGACGCGCTGCAGCTGGCTTGCCGTCATCCATTCAGTTCCATCCCTCAGGTGCGCCAAAACTGTACATCCCATGGAAGACAGTCTGTTCCGGACACTTGCTGACGAAAAGAATCTGCTCCTCAGGCAGGGGTTGAAAAACAATGGCTCCCCCAGAAGCCATTCCGTCCAAGAGAGCTGGCCGTCCTCTGCACTTTGAAAGTCAAAACCCACGCTTTCAGCATGGAGTGGTACACCGCAGGGAGCGTGCCCCAGTGTTGTTCGTGTTCCCTCATTAAAAACAGCTGCTTCTCATAGTTCAAGGGTGACGACTGTCTCAAAAGAGAGCATGCTACAGGTCCCCACACTACCTCGCTGTCGTAGAGGAGCCTTTGTGCAGCATGTAGCCTGAAGGCAGACAGGCGGCTTCGAAGGTCCACCAGGCCCTGACCACCTTCACACACTGGTAGGTATAGGACGGGCGCCGGGATCCAATGCTGACCCGACCAGAAAAAGTTGTTCAGCTTACGCTGGAGTTCCACCACCAGCGGCTCCGGTGGCTCTAGGACACTGAACCTATGCCAAAGCATGGAGGCAGCCAGGTTATTTGTAACCAGTACCCTCCCCCTGTAGGACAGTTGGGGTAATAGCCAATGCCATTTAGACAACTTGGCAGACACCTTCTCCAGCATTCCCTCCCAATTTTTCAGCTGAAACACAGGAAAGCCCCAGAAACACCCCCAACAACTTTAAACCCTCTCTCCCCCAACTCAGGCCCCCCGGAAGAGAGGGAGGGCCCCCATTGCCCCAGTCACCCAATAAGAACCCTTCACTTTTACTCCAATTAACCTTGGCTGATGATGCCTTCCCAAAAGTTCCCAAGGCCCCACAAATGAAATTAATATCACTCTGGTGCGAAATAAAAACAGTTAGATCATCGGCATAGGCCGACACGGTGTAACTTGCTCCCCCCACTACCCCAGGGACTGCAAAGCCCCTTAACCCCTGCCTGAGTGTATTTAATAAGGGCTCAATAGCTAGGCTATACAGCTGGCCAGAGAGAGGGCACCCCTGCCGTATACCCCGCGTTACATCTATGGGCTGGCTTAGACCCCCACCCACTTTTAGCATGATTGACGCCTCCCTGTACAAAAGTTTAATCCATGATAAGGCTCTTTCCCCAAAACCAAACACTTTTAACACATTTAAAAGGTAATCATGGTCCAAAAGGTCGAACGCTTTGCGTTGATCTATAGACAGTATTCCCACATCAACCTTGTTTTGCTGTGCAGAGTCAATAACGTCTCTAACCAAAAATAAATTGTCCATTATTGTGCGTCCCGGCACACAATATGTCTGATCCTTGTGTACCAGCACTGCCAAGTATCGCTTAATCCTGTTAGCCAAGCACTTGGAGAAAATTTTGTAGTCCACACACAATAAGGACACTGGTCTCCAGTTCTCCAGAGACCCCAAGTCCCCCTTTTTGGGTATGAGGGACAGCACTGCACGGCGAGAGCTTGTTGGTAGCCGCCCCTCTCGGAAACACTCCTCCAGGACCTCAAAGTAGTCCTGGCCAATAATGTCCCAGAACGCCTGGTAGAAGTCTGCTGAGAGGCCATCGATTCCTGGCGCCCGCCCCCGCGCCATTTGCTGAACGGCACCCGTCAGCTCCTGCATAGTTATGGGCTGGTCCAGGGCCGCCCTGTCCTCTGGAGAGAGAGAGAGAGAGAGAGAGAGAGAGAGAGGTTTCTGGCCTTAAGACATCATCTGTGTTATATGTTAATATTTTTGTACCATTTGAGGAAGCCACTTTTGACACCACATCAACTGTCATTTTGTGTGTGTGTGTTTGTGTGTGCGTGCGTGCGTGCGTACGTACGAGTGAGTGAGTGAGAGAGAGATCTTTAAAAGGGACCAAGTCAAAATGGTAGGTGTTTGTTGTCGAGGTGACTGCTTCAAAAATGTGAAAAAACTCCACAGCTGCATCGTAACCTGTCACTGCAGTGAACAATAATGACCTCAACTGTGTCCAGGTAGAGGGTGAGGATGATGATGATGAGGAGGGTCTCCATCCTGTCGATCTGGACAGGTGTCTTCTGTGCCTTTGACCGAGGCAAAATACAATAAAAAAATGACTCATATACAAAACTCACAAAAAATGACAGGTCAGTCTGTTGATAACTTTTTTGTGCTTTGGCGGCTACTTCCTCTGTAATTCACCTTTTAGCCACAGAGAGAGAGAGAGACAGAGACAGAGACAGAGACAGAGACAGAGACAGAGACAGAGAAGGTTGTAATGAGGGTGAGGATGAGGATGAGGAAGAACAGTGTTTTCATCTTGTGTGTGGTTTAATCTCCTGTACATTTTTGTACACACACACACACACACACACACACACACACACACACACACACACACACACACACACACACACACACACACACACACACACACACACACACACACACACACACACACACACACACACACACACACACACACACTTTCGGGGTGACAAAGGCGTCAGCTGTCCCGTAAACAAGGAAATTGGGTTCCCATTCTATTGTATGTATTGAGAGGGGGGACTTTCAGATATTTTTTGTCGCGCACACACACACACACAAAGACACACGAACACACACACACAGAGACAGTCATAGTAGGCTTGTAGGGTGTATGCTATTAACTGTGACTTCGGCCTTCAGTGGGTGTTTACTTCCTGTTTGTCACTCTGCATCTCCAGTTATATTCCTCTTTCCGTAGCCGGTGTTCAGAAATGAGCTCATCTTGGCAGGCCCGGGTCTCCTAGGCTACAGGTTGCTGTGGTGGCCCCAGGAAGGCAAATTTCATGACAAATTTACATTGAAGCAGTTATAATTACCAGCTAGGATAACATGTCTACCAACTGTGGAGAGCATTACAGTAAATACATTCAAAACTGCACTCAACACCACAGAGGAATTCTTCGATATGGCATCTTGACACCATTCTGCAATTTTTCACTTTTGGCTAATCTGGGGCCCCGTGGCAGGTGGGGGCCCCTAGGCTGGAGCCATATATAGCCTGTGCATTAATCCGGCCCTGACTATTGGCTATTTTTAGACATTCATACAGACATGCATATGACACAGTGAAGCATTTTCAGACATGCATAGTGACACAGGATGCAAGCTTGTGTCTATGTGTGTCAAACTTATTATTGGGGAAATGTGCATGAAGGGAGATGAAAGCCTTTAGAAGACAATGAGATATACCGTATGCATTTCTGTAAATAAAAAATACCCCTGCTAGAAGATTTTCATCATAAATGTTACATTCTTAGCAGCTATTTGTAACTCTGTGTGTGTGTGTGTGTGTGTGTGTGTGTGTGTGTGTGTGTGTGTGTGTGTGTGTGTGTGTGTGTGTGTGTGTGTGTGTGTGTGTGTGTGTGTGTGTGTGTGTGTGTGTGTGTGTGTGTGTGTGTGTGTGTGTGTGTATGTGCGTGTGTCTATGTGTGTGTGTGTGTGTGTGTGTGTGTGTGTGTGTGTGTGTGTGTGTGTGTGTGTGTGTGTGTGTGTGTGTGTGTGTGTGGGTGTGTGTGTGTGTGTGTGTGTGTGTGTGTGTGTGCGTGTGCTTGCACTACTGCGTGCTCTACTCTCTCTCTCTCTCTCTCTCTCTCTCTCTCTCTCTCTCTCTCTCTCTCTCTCTCTCTCTCTCTCTCTCTCTCTCTCTCTCTCTCTCTCTCTCTCTCTCCCTCTCTCCACTCACTGTCAGTAATCATCAATTATGACCGCACTTGCCTTGTTGACCACAGGCGAAATGAAAGGAGAGCATTCCAGGTCAGGGGAGCTAGGGCAATGGGCACCCGCACGTAGGGCCGGGCATCTTCACAGTTCACCAGGCACAATGAGGCCTGTGGCAACATTTTTCTTCATCAAATAGTATGAGGTATTTTGACCACCACAGTTTTGACCGCAACATATACATATTTAACATACGTATACATGTACATGCATGAACATGTACATATATGTACGTACATACTGTATGTATAAATGTATGCATATGGCATTCAAATATTTGAGAGTGCTTTTTAAACTGGGTCAGGGAGGGAGGACAAAGTCAAAATGTCCACTGGGCAAATACCCTGTATGCCCTATGGCCAATGCAGCCCTGCATGCTCCAGGTCATTGTTTGAGGTTTTATAGCTCATCATGACAGGCAATAAAATCCAAATAGCAACTTGGAGGACTGTCATTCTGTTCTCTTTTCACCTTCTGTTCACCTACTTTTGGAATTACCAACCAGTTTTTGTTGTTGTTTCGTTTCATTCTTTTTTTTTCCTTTTTTTTTTGTAGAGATCAGCAATTTATATTTTACAAGCCTGCATAGTTAACCCGTTTGCCTCTGTTGTTCTGTTATGTAGTCATCAACATGCTAATGGCCGTGTCTTAATCAATTACTTGGGACTTTCTGCATTGTCATAGTAATGTTTGTTTTAATGTTGTTGTTATGAGTGTTTTCAATAAAGAGTGGACAGGCCCGTCGACAGGCACATGCACTGCCAGTGCCACATTTCAAACCATTTACCTTCCATACCATTCACCTAGTTGGATGTGAATATGTGGCACTAGATTGTAATTCAATCCAGGTTGCCCATCACTAAACATATATTGACCTGTTGACCCCAGGCCATAGGTTTTCAGGGGATTTTTTTTTTACTCAATAACACCTCCTGCTGTTGTAATATTTTATTACACATAAAATACACAAAACACAGAGAGAGAGAGAGAGAGAGAGAGAGAGAGAGAGAGAGAGAGAGAGAGAGAGAGAGAGAGAGAGAGAGAGAGAGAGAGAGAGAGAGAGAGAGAGAGAGAGAGAGAGAGAGAGAGAGAGAGAGAGATCAGATATTCTGTTATCAATTGCTCTTGTGTTGTGTTTATGACAATGAAATAATAAAAGCAGAATGAGGAACACACACACACTTTCCGATATGCGCAGGTCACACCTCAGGGAGCCATTGAGACCAGCGAGAGCGTTATCCATAGTCCATTATTCTGCCATTCTACCAGGATGGAACAATTGTTGTTTCTCTTAACTGTGCTGTTATACCTGGGCCCAGGTAAGTTGTCTCTTTGCAATGTAGTTAATGTGTATAGGCCCATGTACCGGTGCGGTATGTATGTAATACAGTATAGAGTATTGGCTATGTGTGCAGTATCCACGTACCGTAGGTGCATATTCACTGTATGTGTCTGCCAGTGTCTGTCCATCTGCCTTTTGTCCTTTTGCATGACACCTGCCTGCCTGTCTGTCTGTCTGTCTGTCTCTCTGTCTCTCTGTCTGTCAAATATACCATGTTGTAGCTGTTGTTCTCAAGTAGGCCCATCTATTACCAGGTACCTTACCCAGCCGGTGCCTGTCTAGCCCTTTGTCTGTCTGCCCCTCTGTCTGTCTGCCTGCCTGCCTGCCTGCCTGCCTGCCTGCCTGCCTGCCTGTCTGTCTGCCTGCCTGTCTGTCTGTCTGTCTGTCTGTCCAATAGAATATTCTGTTGTCAGTTAGTCATATCAACATATCTCTGTTTACCTCATCACCAGGTGTAGTATCACAACTGACTGTAAATGGCTACACTGGTGGACAGGTGCATATCAGGTGTGAGTATCCTTGGACAGACATTAAACGGGATAAATACTTCTGTGAAGGTGAAGGAACTCAGTGCATGGATCAAATAAACACTACCCTAAAAGACCAATGGGTGAGTGAGGGCAGATTCTCCATCTACGATGACACTCGGGGAAAATTCTTCACAGTGATCTTCAGAGAACTCACCCCAATGGACAAAGGGAAATACTTTTGTGGTGTGAAAAGGGTCCACCTCCCTGACAAACGTATTGCGGTTGACCTGACTGTGACAGGTAATCTCAGTAGCATGCTAGCCTGTATGTAGATGATACTTTGGTTATTTATTAGTGGTGTCAACAATGATCAATTCGGCGATGCAATCCAATGCGGGGCATGGGCGATCCAGAATCTATCCGGCAAGTTCCAGAATCGATCCGGCATTTTTTTTAAAGTTTCAATTACTTCCATGGATATTTCGGGAGCGAATGAATGTTAAATTAAATAAGTGCCAATCCACACCACTATTATTTATCACTATGTTTTTCAAAGGTGAATCTGACTACTTGGAGGTTAGATAGGCTTATTTGGAAACATTGGGAAAAATCCCTTTCCCATAGCTTCAACAGTAATCAAGTAGTATTCAAAAACACAGACATTGTGGACTGCATTTGAGGTCTATTGCTTATTAGTGGTAAAATATTTGGGCAATTTGTATTAGTCGTACATATACCACTTATATGTAGTCATTTCTTTAAAATTCATTTATTTACTATCATACCTAAATGGCTCTGTAATTGCTAAACATGTTTTGATATAGTATCGTCTTAATTCATGTTGGACTGCCATACAGTAGACATACTGTACATACAGTACAGTATATCACACATGAATCGTTTCGAATCAAAACTCTAATGTCTTTCCAGAGGACTGCTGTAACAGTCATCTCAACATAACTTCCTACGAAGAAGAAACCGTGGGTATCAGCTGTCATTACCCCGCTAGAGAAAAAAGGACCTCCAAGTTCTTCTGCCGTAGCTCCGATTCATCTCCCAACTGTGTATACACTTTGAAAACCACAGTGAACCAACCCTCCGTTCAAGACGAGAAGCTAGAACTTCATGATAACCGCACAAGGAACGTTCTAGAAGTGTCCTTGAGGAATGCCACCATTGATGATGTCGGGTTCCACTGGTGTGGAATACAGGGGAACAAATACAACACCTTGTTCACTAGCGTACAGCTAGCCTTGACTAGTAAGTAGAACATTATTATAATAACCACAACCACATGGTATTATTTAAAGAGCTCAGTCATATGAATGCAGGGAGGCAGGCCAACCAGGCTCTGAATGGGCCCCACCATCACCCAATACATACAATATAATGAGGACCCAATTCTGCCCCCCCTCTCTCCCTGGGCCTGGGACAACTGACCCCTTTTTCCCCCCTGTTGGCTTCCTGACTATAAGGTGCTGGCTATCTGATTGCAAGTGATATGTGTTTGGTTTTCCTATCACAGGTTGGTGCTGTGAACAGACTACAAATGTCACCAGCTTCTCAGAGGGAGGGACTGCAGACATCACCTGCCCTTACCCAGTGGGCTACGAAGACCAGGAGAAGTTCTTCTGCAAGGGGGAGCACCACCACGACTGTGCTGATCTCATCTCCATCAACAAGACTGGTTTGTAGAGATATTTGTTTTTCAGGACATTGCACATTAATGAACATTTACATACATACATGCATACATGCATACATGCATACATGCATACATACATACATACATACATACATACATACATACATACATACATACATACATACATACATACATACATACCTACCTACCTACCTACCTACCTACCTACCTACCTACCTACCTACCTACCTACCTACCTACCTACCTACCTACCTACCTACCTACCTACCTACCTACCTACCTACCTACATACATACATACATACATACATACATACATACATACACTCAAAAAAACGATTCTAGCTGGTTGTAAAATTGACACAAGTGTTGCATGCAGTTTTAACTCAATGTTGTCAGTTTAGTGAAATGAAAGTGAAAGTATCGTGTTAGATTTACTAGGCAGATAGGCCTAGCCTATTTATAGATTGTGTTATGTTGAAAGAACCCAACGCAGTCAGGCAATTTCTCCATACTACCCAGAATGCAACACTCCAGCTTTTCAAATTGTAGGAAGGCGCGAGGAGTAAACAGACTAGTTCGCCTGCAAGGTAAGGACATCTCTTCCAATAAATCCTCAAACATGCTCTAACTCTAACCAAATGTGTAATGTGTTAATATCACAATCTTATTTTGCTGCTGCACATGCTATGTTCAAAGGTTGATGTTATTGATTTGCCAACATTTTTGTTGGGTAGTCGGGCAACATGCTGGATGTAGCTTTACTAGCATGTTCTGTGCAGAAACACGGTGTCCACCTTCTTCTTGCAAAGTGTAGGAAAAGTTAAACAATATTTTAGGTTGTTTTTTTTGCTTACAGCCGCCGAGCTGGTGTTTAATGTCCTGTATTTCATGTCAAACGTGTCGACTGTGCATTGTTTGCTAGCGAGCTAATTTATTGGATGCCTGCCACCAATTCCCTTTGAATTCAGAGGGAAATGATAGCCTAACTCTGAAGCAAAAACCTTGGTTTGCCATTCCTCTGGTGAATTTATGTCATAATCATCTCGGCAGGGCATGGGTTTACTTGGCAAAGAGTAACAAATTGTGATTTTAAGGAGAGATTCACACTAGAGTGTGGCTGGACGAAAGCGAGAAGACAGGACTTTCTGTTTAATTTCGGCCGCCGGTGTCAGCATTTCACAACGACAGCATTTGGTGTGCGCGGCCAGTCCTGTTCAAAATCCCCCGTAGCTAGAGGTAGAGCTCTAGACATTGGCCGAGACCAGGCAGAAAGACGTCTCGCTGCCGTTCTGCCACGCTCGTGTGTGAATCTGGCCCAGGGAAAAGAAAATCCTAATTACAACTGGTCTACATTGCGTCCTACTACAGCATGTTGCGCGTGCTCCGATGTGTTTGAGTTTATGAGCAAGCCTTTATGCGTTGCTTTGTGGACAGTGAGAGCTTTGCGGCGCATTTAGGGAAATCAGTGGAGTGCGCTTTGAAACGCACTGAGGCGAGCCGTCATAAAGTTCGTCAGCTTCAGTGAGAGCCATGTTAACCCAATCCACAGTCAGACCAAATACAATTCTAAGCGGGTTCTGAATACAGACGTGGCGTGTAGTCAATCCACCTGGCTAATAAACTGGTGTTCTTTTTTGAACGTTGCACACCTGCGTAAACTGTAAGCTGCAATGAATTAGATTAGAGCAGGGGTGCCCAACGAGTCGATCTCGAGGGGAGTGGCAGTCGAGAGACATGTAATGTGACAGGGAAAATACTGTCTTTCAAAAGTAGGCTATGTAGTAAGCTGCTGGTACTACTGTATTGGTTAGATAATTAGTCCCACTGTAACACAGAATGAGGGGGAAGCAGGAAGTGACCGTAAGGGTATTGCAGTTGATTCATGTGTGCACACATGTAACATCGGGTGAGTAACAGAACATGTGCGCAACGATGCGTTATGACGCGGCGATATGCGAGGATCTTTGTCCAAATCGCTAGTCGCATGCATCATCGCTAACTGCGTTTACATCGCGTGCCGCGTGTAAGGGAAATGTTAGCTGACATGTATGGAATTCACTTCAATTTGTGCTGTTTCCTGCTCCAGTTGTGGACAGAACGATTGGCCAAACTCACAATAGAAAGCCTTTGCTCTGCTACTGTCCCAGAGAGCTGGGAAAAAAAAACCTTCATAGAAGAAGTCACTCTTAACAAGGGTGTTAACCAAGTTCTCTCATTTCTCTCTCTCTCTCTCTCTCTCTCTCTCTCTCTCTCTCTCTCTCTCTCTCTCTCTCTCTCTCTCTCTCTCTCTCATAGTAAAGTGAACTTAACTGGCCTACTATTTACCCATAACAAATGGTGAAGTTCTGAGCCCTTTTTAATTTTGACCACTGAAGTCATGATAATGCTTCATCATATTTTAGAAATAGGGCCCATGTGCCTACATATGCCTTTTATATACCAAATGTTTATCATTTTGAAATTGTTTCAGTTGTTTATGACTTGTGTAGGACTGAAATTATATCTGCATACTACAAAGCAATGCAGCACTGCATTGCTTTGTAAACGTAGGCTATTCAACACACTTTAAAAACACACTGAAAAGATACGGCCATAGTAGCCTACTAAAAACATTTTGTTCATAATAATGGTGATTAATAAATGGTGATCTTAAATTTTCATACTGACATCCTGAAATTTGACTTGGTAGATCACGGCAGACCATCAACTTCAAAAGTAGATCTCGGTTAAAAAAAGGGTTGGGCACCCCTGGATTAGAGTTTAGGCTACTTTATTTATGTATGCTCACTTAAACAAAAATAAGGCAGTGGCCTGTTAATTCAAAATGACTAATTTTAAAACATTGATTACCATAGTGAAACAAAATGTAACTGTAAAAACTGTGTGTAACATTTGATAAATATAATCAATTACTGATATTGTTTATTACAGAAATGTACCACGTGATGCAGTAGCCTGTTGATGCTGGCAAAAGATGCATACCTGCCGACCATTACGCATTTTGTGTAGCAGATACGGATTTTGACATCAAACTACGGCGCTGTCACTTCAAAATACGGGAAAAACCAATAGCAAAGTGTTTTCACGGGCCCTTATATATTATATTTCTCTGTAGACTTGCAACCAGCCAGAGTAGATATGGCTCTGCTTGCAACTCTCGCGCTGGCCTTTCCATTGGCCAGCAACGTGTGGGGGGGAAATATTGACCAATCAGAGCGCTGGTATAGGGGTCTTCATTTGTTGTCGCTCCGCTCGAGTCGAGAGGCATCAGCTGCAGATAGAAAGTTTGCTTCGAAGACACACAAGCAGAGAGACTACTCCTATAATCTCTGACACAAGTGTCCTCCTCCTGTCATCATATATTATCCATCTTGGTGCTGTCGCTGTAGTTTTACAAGTGAGCACCGTCAAAATCACCGTTTCAAAGGTAAATGGGCTTTGAGAAAGGTAGCCTCAATGGGAATAGTGAATTGCGTCCAGTTGCTAAATCCGTAAACTTATGAAAATAAATAAAGCTCGAGGTCTGTCGTCCTGAACATAATGGTTCACCCAATGTTTCGCCGTATTTGACGGCAATATGTTGTTGCTTGTTTTGATATTGGACCGAAACGACATTGCTTCTGAATGAGAAAATGTGGTCGACTGCTGACTGTATTACTGCGCAATAAATTAGCAGATAAGCAGCGAACTAAATTCGGTTTCCCTTTGCGTCGGATCATCTAACGGTTGTGCTCGGAGTACATCCGTAATCTACCATGACACCGTATAAAGACATAGGAATACTGGAGTCGTGGCCCATTCTGTGAACAGGTGTAACAGGTATTGTGCGTCATACCAAAATATGCATGACTCCACGACTAGAACTATCCGTAATCACGTATGGCAATCTATTAATAAAATATATTATCCTGTCATCATGTATGTGCACAGAACACTGAACAATAGCCAACTCATGACGGCAAATGAGGGTAGATAGGCCAATATGTAGAGAAGTGGAAAAAAGAAGCGTGCATGCACCTCAAAAGTTACTGTGGAAGTTCCAAGTGGCCATTAGCCCTCGTCCATCAGTAGAGCCCATTGATAGTAAATAGAATGTACTGTCAATGGTAGGCCTAGAGCCACATGACGTGTAGGCTACTGAATGGATGCAAGTGTGATTTTGATGTTAGCCCCCAAGGTAATAATATTAACCTGATATTATCCTAGCCTAGATAACACCTGTCTTTATCTTTTTCTCTACAATCTGCTGATACTTCTTCACAGTAGGTGACAACATCACCATTTATTAATATTGGGGGAAATGATGTAAGAATCATTGCAATTCAACTTTTTGTTCATAAAAATCACTGAAATGCATCTGTATTATATAATCAAATTATACATTTCCCTACATATACCTTCTACAGCCAAAAAATGCAAAGCAAATGCTTCAATTTCATACTCGATTCCAGCTCCTTAACACCCCCCAAGTGACCAAATGCTCTGTTTGGCTGGTACATAGGATAACTTACTAGCCAGACTGGTGGTATGTTTGACTTGTAAGATTAACAGCCATATTGGCTGGTGATTAATAAAGTTAATTTAGAGGCCTGAATTCCAGCACACTATACCATAGCATTTTATTGGTGTCATGGTGTGAAACAAAACGTCTTCCATGAAAGTTTAATAATGTATGGTAGTTCAAAGTACTGTGAAGAGCAAGATAATCTGGTGAAATTGCCAGATACACGGGATGTTAGGCTAAAATGCATTAAAATGCAGGAAATTGCATCTAAGAAAAGCATTTTTCCCTGGGAGAGGACCCCTACTCCCCCTTCCTGAATGAAGTGTCCCATATTTTCCCCCTTGACATTTGGCAACCCAAGGTGTGCAAAACAAAGTAGCCTCTCAGAGATGGGCCCGCCGGCGGCCCATGGTATCGCGCTGCGTTGACCACATTTTCTCACTTGTAGGTATTTGTTGCGCCGTGAATTGCCGCGCCGCGATAAATTGCTACTCAAAAAAAAAAATTCAAGGTTGGCAGGTATGAAGATGCAATCTGGAGGATTTCAGGGTACGTTTTTACTATGCTTCAATGTTAGGTGAGATGAATGTAATGCAGTGTTTCCCAACCAGGGATACGTGTACCACTAGGAGTATGTTTTATTTTATGAATAAAAACAAATGTATGGTCATGATCATATTGGGATAGAGAACATGAGTGAGGTGGTACTCATACTATGACAAAAATGCTTAGGGGGTACTCAAGACGAAAAAGGTTGGGAGACACTGATGTATGCCCAGATCATGTACGCCCAGAGCAAAGTCACAGGCAGTGTGCTTCTCTTGCATTCACAGACTGCCCATGCTTTTTTAAAGAGATAAGTTAGAATGCTTTGCATATCTATTTGTGTAGAGTTAATCACCAAGACAATTTCCAGAAGTTGTATCCAGGTGTCAATTGTGTCCTTGTTCTGGTGTTGTTATTTTCAAACAGAGATGGCTCTTGCTCACTGGCAGTGACTTGGGTCATGTGAGACAGCATCAGAGCTCGGGTGACATCTCTCGCTCGGGTGAAATCTCTCCTGGAAGATTTCAAGGTATGAAATGTTTTACTCGGCTGCATCTTCCAATAGATTACTCTTTATATTGGTATGTAATGATGTCCTTACCACCAACAAATTCTCTTAAGCATCAATGTGGTCTATAATTCGTCCTGCGACTTCTCAATGCGAGCTCCCATTGATATTGAAGCAATAACTGCTCCGATTATTTTTTTGACTGGAGAAATGGAATCCTGCTACAGTGTCCCAGACCTCTGTGTGCTGGAGCTCCACCAGGGGGCTAGAGCCACACACACACACACACACACACACACACACACACACACACACACACACACACACACACACACACACACTAAGTGTAAGAGATTATCACTCTTTTGTTTGGACTTTCATATGTAAATTGTTTTTTTGTGTCCTGAAAATAGACAAATAAGCTACATACTGTACATGTTGTATTTGTGTTTTATGATTTTATAGGTGTGTGCAGAGTTCTGAAGAATAAAAGTCAACAGTCAAGTTCTTCTCCATATTCTCCAAATCTGACGGAGGCGTTCCATCAGGAAAGGGGGAATGGTTGGTCGATGCCTCCAGAATAATGATACCCATGACCCAGGTATTATGTACAAAGAGAATGTTAATTTGAATCTTGATGCCTACAATTTTGCTGATTTGTTGACAATCGAGATGTATAAACATTAAGTCAGAATAACTTATGTTAAATTGTCTAACTTTTCACCTGGTGTATTTGGTATTGTGGTAGCATGTTTGAAATGGATGGTTAAGAAGGTAAAATATGTCATGGACATCAGTTAAATATTTACATGTGTATCTGTCGAATTACTTTGTTTCAGGCACAACATGCTGACAGGGAATCGGCTATGGCAGAAAGCATCCATGCCATCTACGTGATCCGCCATGAAGGTTCAGAAGCTACTGACAGTCCTGAGGACATCGGAATCATTTTCAAAGGGGCGACTGCATTTGGCTGCTTGCCAAACATCCTATCCAGGCTCCGCCCTAAAAGTGACGCAACATCTTCGGCTCTGCTACACACACTCAGGAAAACTTTGTTCAGGTACTTTCGGGTTCCCTCCACAGCAGGAAACTCCACCCACTTTGTCGGGAAGCAATCGACTTTCAGCATCACCAACCGTCCTGGCTAGAGGCGTGTTCAAGGAAGTGACAAGGTTTGAGCAGAGACGCTCTATTGGGACTAAGAAAATGTTTGGTTTAAACTTTGGCTCAGCCTGTTCGGCCCTCGACCAGTAGCAAATCATGAGAGTTGGGTCAACCATGCCGTTTGAGAATGTTGTTATGCTCTTGGTCAGACCAAGTCTCGAAGAGATTTGTATGTCATGATAATCAGGTTACAAATATTCACTTACAGTGGCCATATTTCTTGCCCTTGTTTACGCACTAAACTTGTTATCCTCCTTGAAAGTTGTGTGTGTGTGTGTGAGTAATAATGCAGACATAATAATAACAATTGACTAGAAGTACAAATACACATTTCTACATTATTGCTCACACACAGCTTTTGGTAAAACATTACTGAAATGGCCAAACACCTTTATGCATTTTTTAATAAAGAGTCATTGCATTGAGCAGATCATTGAGAGGCTCTGAAGTCCACTACACTATTCTTAACTTGTGTGCGTGCGTACCTCCTCAAGCACATATACAGCACTCTATTTTTAACATTTTTTAAAAATGTTTTTCTTTTTTTTGACTTAACAACCTGTTAAAAACACAGCGTTAAACTTTGGCTTTTTTTCGCACACCTCAGCTGTCAGGTGCGTCGGAGATGGCACCATGGGTCACTCAGCAATAGTTTAAAGAAACTCCCGCACACTGACCATTTCGCTCTTCTATCTTTAATAAACTTAAATTTATTAAAGAAAGAACAGCGAAATGGTCAGTGTGCGGGAGTTTCTTTAAACAAAAACGCAGCGTTACAAATTTGTTGTTACTAGAATGGCAAGGACAGTCATAGTGCATTACTAAAGGCCCTGTGTTATGTCATCGTAGACAAGTATTATGGTAATTAACCTTTCAATGACTGTTGGTGTGCTACTGGTGGTATGGAATGCATTATTGGCCTACAACACACGTGTACGCTCTTGTATGTAAGTGTTTAAAAGGGTTTTTTTTTTTTAGTTTTTTTATTTATTACCCTCAAGACAATTTTGTGTTTTGATTAATGGCCTGGGGAATGTGTTGATTAAAATAAAAAAAACAAATCTTCAACATCTTGGGTTTGTAGTGTTGTTTTCCATAGATTTATAGCCTTTTCTGTGTAAGATTAAGTGTAATGCTTTGAAATTACTTAATAAAAACATGGAAAGTATTTCCACATGATTCAATAGCACATATACAACATTATGAGCTCTTGTTGGATCAACTTGAGAGAATTGGGATAATCAAACCAGTATCAAACATGTTGGATGAACATTATAAGATCCTGTTGGATCAATTTAATTGAATCAGGTTTTGATACCCTGACTCAGTTATGTTGGATCAACTCAAGAAAGTAAGGTTACATGAACAGAAGGTAATCCTGTTAAATCAACAAAGTTGCCTAATGTTAAAAATAAGAAAGATAATCATGTGGAAATACTTTCCATAATATTCTTAAGTAAATCCAACAGAATTTTTTTTTGAGTGTACATACATACATACATACATACATACATACATACATACATACATACATACATTGTCTGTTGCCATGCCCATTCTCATTCTTCACAACAGGTGTCTGGGCAGAGAATGAGAGGGTGTCCTGTTTTGATGACGTCACCAGTCGACACGTCGCTGTGAAGATCCGAGACCTGACTGCAAAGGACTCTGGGATATACTGGTGTGGTTTCGACAGACGCTGGAGACCTGGCAACTACTACACAAGGGTCTCGTTGACAGTGGGTGAGTGGTTGGTTGCTTAGCAATACATCAGAGTCTACACACCCTATTCTCTTGACAGTGTAAGATCACATTATTATCATTACATTACATTAAATTACACTCAGCTGACGCTTTCTTATCCAAAGCGACCTACAGTTATTGACAGGGTATTGGTTACAGTCCTCGGAGCAGTATGGGGATTACACAGTAAAAAAATGCAGTGTTAATTCAACACTTAGAGAGTATTCTAGGACCAAATAAACTCTAAGAGGTGTTAAATTGACTCTGTTAGTGTTGCATTAACACTGCAGTTTTTACTGTGTACAATAGGTGCCTTGCTCTAGGGCAGTGTTTCTCAACAGGGGTGCTGCGGGCTCCCCTCAGGGGTGCTGCGGAAACATGGCTGATAAATAAATGATGTAATATAATACATATTTGTTTAAATTAATAAGTTAATGCTAGTCAGTGGAATCTTTCATCTGCCATTTACGCACAATAAAGTAAATAGGCCTATAGGTCGCCCCAGTCAACTGCAACTTTGAACGTAGGTCGTGTGACTTCTCCAAATGTGTTACTTCTCTAAGCTTATGTGGTATCGGATGTGATGCCATGTTACGGCTTGTTGGTTTGGGGTGCCTTGAAATTTTCCATGAATTGAAAGGGTGCCTCACCAAAAAAAAAAGGTTGAGAAACACTGCTCTAGGGCACCTCAGTCATCGAGTGTGGTAGGGAGTGGAACCTTTGGATTTGAACCTGTGACCCTCTGATCTACCTTCCCTGTCCTTAACCATGGCTGCCTATCAGATGACCTGCCAATTATGTCTTCTAACAGGGCCGGTGTATATCTGCTGACACACCAGTGATAGCAATAGTTTGCCTAGGGGGATAAATACATTGTGGGCACCATTGTGATGCCCAAACTCCCCTCTCAGGGGTGCTATCAAATGGAGGATATTTAGGATGAGTCTAAGGGGCTTGGAACTGCAAGGGGGGCCTTTGAGGTGAAGTAACATTTCAATTTAATTGTGTAATGTCATCCTAAAACTGTAATCTTTGTTTCCCAAGATTTTGGCAGTACCCATGTACCCTCGCACAGGGCCGCTGACAGCTTTGGCTTGGCCCGGGACAAAGACATATGAAAGGGCCTCAAAGCCAATACATACAATGTAATAAGGATCCAATTTTGGGCCCAGTCTCTCCCCGGGCCCGGGACAGATGACCCCTTTGAGATCCCCCCCCCCCCGCGTCCCGGCCCTCTCATATTGCGATAGGAACACCAAATGAAACTTGAAACAACATTAAAAAAATGTGGTCCCACAGTGAAAGGCGTGTTCGCCCTAGGGCACCAAGCCGACTAGAAATGGCCCTGCCAACAAAAGAAAGTGTGTGTGTGTGTGGGAGGGGGGGACCCCACATTGACAACAGAGCCATTTGGTCTGCATTTTACATTTTTTGAAATTTCTGTTTGTTTGCAGGAACTGTACCCCCATCACCACCATCTGGTAAGTTCACTCATTTCAAATATATTTTCAGTTAGAGTGTTTCAGTTA
>NC_085857.1:47340933-47368433 GCF_034702125.1 Engraulis encrasicolus | reverse complement strand
GTTTAATAAATGCACAATGTTATATATTACATATCGTCGGCTTGCTACCAAAACCGCCTAAGTCCGAATTTGGTCGAAATGAGATTTTTGCATAAACTTACTCCCCTACCACAGCTGCATCACCCTGCCTTTCTGCCAGGGTCATTGATCAACCACAACAGTTACCAAAGTCAAAAATCTGTATGTATAAAGTCGCACACTACCGATGAGAAAATGAATGACGAGGGACGTAGCTATAGGGAGGACAAGGAGGGCATTTGCCTGTAGGCCTAGGGCCCTCCTGCAGGTGGCAGGGGCCCTATTATGATCTTGGCAGGTGGTATGGGGGCCCTATCTATTCATCCTGGGGCCCTGTGCACAATTGTTCTGCCAATGTGAATGACTTGGGTAACTTGACTTAGCCATTTTTGATGCAAGAAGCCGTTTATTTACATCTGTTAAGAGTTTTCTCTCTCTCTCTCTTCAAAGACAATGGCCATGTTTCAAAACTTCATCCTTGGAAATCTGTCTAAGATAATCTTATAACACAATGGTTGTAGCCCTACATTAATTAATAGTTGTAGCCTTGAAACGAATTCGGCAATTATTAATCATGTACTTTATTTGATGTTATCACAGATTTATAGAAGACTGTCATAGACGGCATCATCCCATGACAATCTGTTATATCGTATCCTTATGTAATTTTTCATAATGTAGATTTTGAACAGCATTAGGTTGATGTCACTGGTGCAATGCATTATTGCAGATGCAGTAGGATGACCAACTCCAATGTGTAAAGTATCCAGTAGTGGTTCTATATCATATTCTGAATACCACGGTCATGGTGTTGAAGTGGGCGGGGCACAGTTCTATGACCAGGTTACCTCGGTCATGGGCAAGGTTGGGAGGGTGGGGCAGTTCTATGAGCATGGAGAAGAGCAGAAGTTAAACAAAGATGATAAACAAGGAGGAGACAGTTCGTGAGGAGGTACAAGGACCAAATAAGTGCCCCACCCCTTCATCCTCCTCCATGACTGATGGGACCTCAACATGGAGATTGGCCGTCACTGCATGGCTTACTCTGTGTGGCACTGCAGTCGGGATCTGCCCTGACATGAGCAAGGAATGTATTACCATCGTGGCAATTGCTGTGGCACAATGACAAAAAAGTTTTACTTTGGATGAGCATGTAAAAAATGTTTCATTGATGGCTAATATGACTGAAAGTGCTAGAAAGTAAAAGAAATCTGTGAAAATCTGTTGGTAGACATGAGATTTACCAGCATGCTAGATTTACATGTCTTAAGGCAAAAGAAACCCCTAAGTGTTTAAGTTAAACAGTTAGACATAATGAACTTAATACATAGCATGCTAGATTGTTACAAGGTCTACAAAAATATTTCAATCATTCACCATATCCAGGATTAAAGTTTGGAATAAAAATAAAAAAGTAAAAAAATAACTATCAAAATAATGTGCAGTGCATTGTTCTTGTTTCGCTGCTTTAAATAAGTTATTTAAAGTGTTTTGTTTTCCTTAGGAGCCATTTCATGTTTGACTTGCAGCTTCACTCAAAATAAAGAAAGAAAATAAATGAACATCTTGGTACTGTTTGTAGTGGACCAATGACACAGACATGATGACAGGATGATGCAGATGTGGTAGGGGAGTAAAAAAGGGGAGTTCTGCAAAAATCTCCTTTGACCAAAATTATTAGGGGGGACTCACAATTGCTCTTTGCCCAGGGTCTCAGATTTCCTAGAACCGCCACTGATGTTTGGCGCCCCCTTTGGTGCCTAGTTTTCCCCTGTTTTCCGAAAACCCCAAAATCGGACTTAGGCGGTTTTGGTAGCAAGCCGACGATATAGTACTTTTTTTAATGGTATGTATGCCCTGTTTTTGAAACTGTGTGTGTGTGTGTGTGTGTGTGTGTGTGTGTGTGTGTGTGTGTGTGTGTGTGTGTGTGTGTGTGTGTGTGTGTGTGTGTGTGTGCGTGTGTGAGTGTGTGTGTGTGTGTGTGTGCCCCTTTCTCTCTACCCTTGTTTAGGTCATTGCTACGGGAGTCATATATGATGACGTTCCCCCCATGGGTCTGCATGAAAGAATAGGTGCTTCTGATCTGTCCTCCACTGAAGCCAGAGCCAAACTGCCAACAGACCTCTCAAATGACAATACACACACCTACTACAACATTAGAGAAACAACCGGGCAGGCACAGAATGCTTCCACCTGTGATGCCACAATGCCCTCGGAATTGCCCGTTTATGATTCTGTTCCGAATCCAGACATGTCAGCCGACAGTGTCGCTTACGTTAGTTGCGTTTTTACAGAAAACAATGGGACTTCTTCTGGCTCTAAGACTGTTACAGAGGGTAAAAAGTGTATTTATGCCTCGATAAATCATCAACAGGCCTCAAAATAACCTTTGTCTCTCCGTCATCACGTTTGTAAAGAGCAAGGCGCATACATGTACGTAGCTCTCTATTTTACACACATTGACAAGTATTATAACTATTATGCTGTCAATGTTTTCACAACAGTTATTTTATGGAATATCCTTCGACTAAACATTAAAATGCCAGAATGTCTGTCCTGACCGTTTTGGAAATAGGTGTTTGACGATTTTACATCAAATCTTTTGGATAGTCTGTATCTGTATCATCATATATCCATAAAAACACCAAACCAAATCAAGCCAAAAAAATATATTCTACTTATCGTGTCTAAGTATGTCCTGTTGTGAGCGATTAAGCTCACTGAACATATTCACACATTTGAAATTCATTATTGTGTTTTCAACCTATAGAGAAAATAAAATATTTTTTGGTACAACTTTTACAAACATGATGTGTCTGTTTGTATCAAAGGAAATTTGGATGGTTTTTCATGGGTGTTCTATGGGAATTTATTATTGGGTATTACACTCTATGGATATTTGAATAATGGTAGACCAACAAAACAATATTCCCATTAGTTAAGAACTGCATTATGATATGTCATATAGCATACCATGCATGTACAACTTAAAGGGGAAGTCCAGTTTTTTGAACATTAAGGCCATTTTCTGAGTGGTCTGCAATCTTTTAGAGTCCCCCTCACCGTTTATTTCATGTTTGCTGCAGTCTCTGTTATTTGGCTGATTTGGATTTGATCTCAACCAGCTTTAGAATGGCCGTCTATGAGCACCTGCAACTCTGTTCTTAAAATCAACTTTAACATTTGTTTTCGAAAGTCTACAAGTCACAAAGTGGTTAGGGGTGTTCACTAGCAGTCCCTAACAAGTTTCAAGGCGAAATTTGGCTTCTGTCATTTTTTATTTGCCATTTTGTGAAAGAAAGTGAAAGTGAAAGTGAAACTTAATTTACAAATTGCTACATAAAACACACATAAAACATGACAGATGCCATATTTTGCTACAAAAAATGTTAAGGAACACCAGTGAATACTGTTGAACACTTGCTGAGTTGCATATTCTTCAAAACAAATGTTAAAGGTGATTTTAAGAACAGAGTTGCAGGTGCCCATAGACGGCCATTCTAAAGCTAGTTGAGATCAAATCCAAATTAGCCAAATAACAGAGACTGCAGCAATCATGAAATAAACGGTGAGGGGGACTCTAAAACATTGCAGACCACTCAGAAAATGGCCTTAATGTTCAAAAAACTGGACTTCTCCTTTAAGATCCGACCGATATATCGGGCCGATATTTAGCATTTTTGGGATATCGAATCGGCCATGCTTTCAATACATTTTCACCGATAAGTTTGTATAACTTTCACAACCAATTTTGCAGCCGTTTCATTCTGAATGGATGTATATTTCCTTACATTTTATTCTGAACAATATTTCTCTAGGCTATATCGGTTGCACATTTCGGTTATCGGCCTCCCTTTTCCATAAATATCGGTATCGGCCCTGAAAAAAAAACATATCGGTCGGGCCCTAGGTAGTATATCTCATATCATTTGCATACCATCTATCTCAAATTTTATCCCAATGGGGTACTGACACATACATCGAGTATGGTTGTGAAAGGTGGAGAGATGGGCCTTGGTTGGAATCAGTATAGCGGGGGCTTTGTCATGGTAACGTTTGGGAACCCCAGGTCTAACCTGCCTGTTGACGCTCCATGAAATGTTGCTTCTCATGATAGTCTGTCAAACCAAGCTATCTAAAACGTGTCTTTCAGGCAATGGCACAGGTGAGTGAAGTAATTGGGGGTTTGATCAAGTGTAACTCCAAACATTAAGAGGCATGTCAGGAATGTGAGCTAGACATCTATCTTTGCATCTATCTCAGAGAAATGGGCTGACAACCCTAGTTGGCTCTTCCAAAGTCTCGAAGAGACTTCCACTTTCGATAGCCAGGCTTCTCCATGACAGCATTCCCTTGTTTCAACCCTGGTCCGTTGGAAATGGCTTGTTTAGTCAACAACTCCCCCTGCTGTTGAAATGTTGAATTACCAATATGTGCAATCAGAGATGGGGAAACTGGAGCCCTGACCAACAGCACAGAAAACTTTGTTAGACCATGCAACACACATATAGATGTGGATACTTTTACATACGTGTGTGTACAACTCAATGTGTGATAGGCTCCCATGAAGATTTCCCACAAACACACAGATACAGGCACAGTGGCGTGCACAGACATTTTGTGGGTCAGGTGCTCGAGGTGGAGGCGGTGGACATGTGGAACTTCCAGCTGCCTTACCAGGCTACAAAGTGTGTTATATCGGGGAATTGTCACATGCTTTTTTATCGTCAAGCATTTGTACCGTAGATGATAATGTCAACATGTACCACAGTACATTGTGAAAAAAAATCCAAAAAGAACTTTCAAAAAGGGGCTTTTTTGTCCTGTAGGGCAAAGTTGCAGGTGCTTTAGCACCACAACGTCCCTATCTGTGCACGTCTATGTACAGGTGTACAGCACACAAACAAACAGGAAAGGTCAGCAAAGGTCAGGCAAGGTCTCTCTTCCTCTCTCTTATGTGGCCCTTCTCTATTCTCTCTCTCTCTCTCTCTCTCTCTCTCTCTCTCTCTCTCTCTCTCTCTCTCTCTCTCTCTCTCTCTCTCTCTCTCTCTCTCTCACCCCCCCCTCCTTCTCTCTCACCCGTTATCAATTGCTCTTGTATTGTATTGTATAATAAAAATGAAAAAGGGAAGGAGGAACAAACATTGAGTTACAGATGCAAGCACAACACAGACACATTCATAACGAAGCAAACCAGCAGCACAACCCAGAGGGACAGTCCGTATGTGCTCTTCCTATCTTAGAATGGAGAGGCTTTTTCTCTTTACCGTCCTCTCATGTCTCAGCCCAGGTAAGCCATCTATTTATCAATGTATACAATGTCCTGCATGTAGGCCTATGTGAATAAGTGGAAGCTGTGAAGTGAAAGCCCAATTGGGACACTCAAATTCCCATTGTCATGTAGGGAGACCCTTTCAAAAACAAGATGTGTCAAGAGGTATTCCTCCCATATACAAAAAAAATGATAAACTTACATACTTAATGTGTTTGTCTGTCTGTCTTTCTGTGTGTCTGTTTGTTAGTCCGTCCGTCAGTCTGTCCATTCGTCCACCCAACACCGGCATCTGCCTCTTTGGCTCTGTCCATCTGCCTAATTGCCTACTGCATTCTGTTTTGTCAACCTGAGAATTGTCAGCATGTCTCTCTTTGATTGCCTGAACAACTGTGCCTGCCTGTCAATCTGTCTGTCTTTGTGCCCTTTTCTGTCTCTTCATCATATAGTCCTTTATGTCTGTCTGTCTCTTTTTTCAATTGGGATCATGTCAACAAGCATAACTTGATAACATGTCTGTCTTGGTCACCTCACTTGCAGCTGTAGAAGCACAAGACCTGAGAGTGACAGGCTACACTAGTGGCCAGGTGCATATCAAATGTGAATATGCACGGAAAGATATGGAACGGGATAAGTACCTCTGTAAAAAGAATTTGTGGAGCTGTGCGGATCAAATAAGAACTGCCCTAAAAGACCAATGGGTGAATGAGAGCAGATTCTCTATCTATGATGACACTCGGGGAAGATTCTTCACAGTGACCTTTGGAGAACTCACTGAACAGGATTCCGGGGGATACTTTTGTGGCGTGAACAGGCCTGGCAATGACAAACGCAGTGCGGTCGACTTGACTGTGAAAACAGGTCAGCTAAATAACATACATGTTGTTTAAAGGGACACTGTGTGAGATTTTTAGTTGTTTATTTCCAGAATTCATGATGCCCATTCACTAATGTTACCTTTTTCATGAATACTTACCACCACCATCAAATTCTAAGTATTCATTATCACTGGGAAAATTGCACTTTTCATACATAAATGAAAAAGGGGATCTTCTCCATGGTCCGCCATTTTGAGTTTCCAAAAATAGCCATTTTTAGCTGCAAAAATGACTCTACTTGGAGTATACTAGAAAATATTTGTTTATTATTTAGAAAACTTCCATGTAAAGATCAAATTTGGCAATTGGCAGCCCAGTTTCAATGAGCAGCATAGTTGCAGTACCCTTTTTGACCATTTCCTGCACAGTGTCCCTTTAAATGCTTTTAAAAATGTTATTGTTTCTATTGTGCCGCTGAGCTGTAGCCACTTCACAATTGATCAAATTCTTTATATTACCTGCCCTCTCACACTCTAAAGTGGGCAACAGGAGGTGTCCTCAAATACAACAATAACACTAGCACTAAGCTAGACTTTCCCACACTGTCAACACAATTGTCCTCTAAAATCTCAGCTTTGATAAAAATCTGAAGGTTCTCGAACCCTTATCGATAAGCCCACCCCTTATCAATACCCGTCCTATCTAATCCCTTCATTATTCCCGCCCGTACACCTCCACCTAATCAAAACCCAAACTCTATTCAGTTATTATTTTTTGTAAAGAGTTAAACACTAAATGATCTGTGTAATGTGTTCCTCTTTGATCTAGGCCTACTTAATATTTTACTAAAATGTTCATAAATTGTTTCTAGCCTATACTGTAATAGAGCCCAGATGAGAACCTTTTCACTCTTTTCTGAAAAAAAGCTACATCCTATCAACATTGCGATGGCGTGACAAAAGGTTTAGCCTTAAAATAAGTTATTGCTATTTTGATAACCACGGTATACTGTAAGTTGTGCTCTTCAAAAAGAATGAAAAACATTTCCATCTAAAACTTTAATAACTTTCCAGATGACTGTTGTACGGATCCTCTCAACATAACATCCTATGAAGAAGAGACCGTGAGCATTAGCTGTCGCTACCCAGCCGGAGTGAAAAGGACATCCAAGTTCTTCTGCCGTAGCTCCAATTCATCTCCAAACTGTACATACACTTTGGCAACCACAGTGGACCAGTCCTCCGTTGAAGACGAGAACCTAACACTGCATGACAACCGAGCAAAGAACGTTCTAGAAGTGTCCATAAGGAACGTCACCATTGGCGATGTCGGGTTCTACTGGTGTGGCATACACCAGAACACACACATCACCTTGTTCAAAAAAGTCCAGTTAGCCTTGACGAGTAAGTGAGATAGTAATATTGCATCACAATCACACAATCATAGGCTATTTAAAGATAGCTCAGTCATATGACTGCCATGATTATTTAGATTTCCTATTTTATCATTGGTTTACTATTATAAAAATGTCAGCTACTCAGAAGAGCTTAAGTCTCTTTTTTTATACCCTCCTTAACAGACAGTGGTGCCCTGATTAGCTTGCATTGTTGAATTTGCCATTGCACTGGTGCTAATGCTATCGTTAAGACTGAACTATCTCACTGGCCATCAGACTGTGTGTATGTTGATGCTGTGTTTTGTCCTTTCACAGGCTAGTGTTGTGAACCAATGTCACACATTTCTCAGAGGGTGCACAGCGACTGTCAGAAGCCCTAATAATGACTATCCGAGTGCTGTGGTTTTCCCTATCACAGGTTGGTGCTGTGAGCAAACGGCCAATGTCACCAGCTTCTCAGAGGGAGGAACGGCAGACATCACCTGCCCTTACCCAGTGGGCTATGAGGAACAGGAGAAGTTCTTCTGCAAGGGGGAGCACCACCACGACTGTGCTGATCTCATCTCCGTCAACAAGACTGGTCTGATTTTAATATAAGAGAACCTTGTATAGCCTATCCATCCCTTTCTATTTTCGCAATTAATAAACATTTTGCCATTAAAGTTGATTATTAGGTAATTTATCATAGAGTATATGTCAACACATGGAAATTGACCAGTAGTTCTGATTTATATTTTATCATGAATAAAGAACACATGTGAAATCATTGGGAAAAAAACTGTGGCGATACAATGTTTCTGCTGGACAGTGATTTTGTGTTCAATTACAATTCTGTATTATTGATGTTGATGATACTGGACGCTGGTTAAGTGATGTTGCACCGTTTCTGGAAATACATTCATTTAACACCTTCCCTTGAGAGAAATTTGTCGTTTTCCTGTAATTCCATATGTCTGATGATGTTACTTCCAGTTTTAATTATCATTGAATCATATGGTACCAGCTAGTTGCTAGTTGCTACTGGTTGCTTAACTCAAGGAGAGGTGTAAAATGACTTTATTTCCATAAATGTTGCGGTATCACTTTAACCCTTATGCTGTGTTCGGGTCATTTTTGACCCATTTTCAAGTTTTAGTGTGAAAAAAACACACTTTCCTTTATTTTCTTGGAATAAGGCTTCATCTAATCCTCAGTCACAATCATTTCAACACAAAAAAAATATGTTTCATCATTTTAGTAATTTCCATGGATATGACTGCATACAAAGTTAGCCATGAGATGAAAAACAATATTTGACGATAACTAGTGTTTTTAGGTATTTTATGGCTGACTTTTGTTATCACGGGTCAAAAATGACCCGAACACATTCGTTCTGTCGTTCGACACCACAGGTGTATGCAGCTTATGAACACAACACAAGGGTTAAGATAAAAATGCAATGTTCACCTTCTGAGTTGTCTATTCCCAATATTTCTCCCTTACAACAGGTGTCTGGGCCGAGAACGGGAGGGTATCCTGTTTTGACAACATAACCAGTCGACACGTCACTGTGAAGATCCGAGACCTGACAGCAAAGGATTCTGGGATATACTGGTGTGGGTTCGACAGACGCTGGAGACCTGGCAACCACTACACAAGGGTCTCCTTGACTGTGGGTGAGTGGTTTATTGCTTAATAGTGCATCGGAGTCTAAATCTATTTTTTGACTGTGTGAGATGGCCTGAAAAGGATGCGCTCTACAAACAGGGTGAGGGTCGGGGTCTTGATGACTGTGGTGCAAGTGGTTGGTTGCTTAGAAACATTGCATACGGATGTCTTACTAATGCTTTGACTGTGTGAGTAATGGTGCTGCATAATTGATTTTGTCTAGGCTCTCCCTGATTTTTGTGATTCTTTCTGTTATAGCTCCTTGATCGTATGTTTTCAAAAATTAAAATTAAGGACTGCATAATGGACTGGAGTAGGAGAAAAGTATAATGTTAACAGATATATTTCCTGTGTTTATTTGTTTGTTTCCAGGACCTGTATCCCCATCACCATCTTCTGGTAAAGTTATTTCTTTTGGTTCATTCTACCCTAATTAAATCTTAAAAATGAGACAATGTAGCCTAACCGTAGAAATAATGTAAGAGAATTTTGATATTTTTTGTGTGGCCACACCGGTGTGTGTACATATGTGCCTGCATGTATGTGTTCTATCCACCAACTAGTGGACTAGTCAAATGGACTTGGAAGTACAAATTAATCCAATTAGTAAACAGCACAATTTTGTGGTCAGCGCGGAACTGGTGCTTTGGCATGCAAGGCCATTTTTCCGGTGGGATGATGCTGTTTTTTGTCGTTGTTACTGTTGATGTTTAAGGTTTTTTTTCCCTTGGAGATCAATCCATCATTTGGAAAGAGCAGCTCATTGGTCCATCATAATAATGTAGAAAAAAGAAGGGATGTGTCATTCATTCATTCATTCATTTATTTATTCATTAATTTCTTTATTTATTTATCTATTCATGCTTGTTGATGTCTGTGGTTCATGTTGCAGGTTCAGGTCTGCTAAGTCCAGTGTCTGTTAGCCTCCCATAGTACTTCTTGGTCTGTGGTTCAGGCTGCAGGTTCTGGTCTGCTCATGCCAGTGTCTGTTACCATGTCAGTGGTGACTTCCATCATTGTAATGCAGGTTAAAATCTATACCGGTATTCAAGTGTGCCAGAGATGCTCGTTGACATGTAATGGCTTTTTTTTTACTGTGTGTGCTCTCTTGTGTTGCAGATTCAAATGTGCTTGTGGCAGTGTCCGTTAGCCTGTCAGTGCTGACCTTACTTGTTGCTATAGCGATAGCTGTCCTAATCATCTGGAGACGCAGATCGAGTCGCAGCGAGAAAAAAGGTGGAAACACACATGTGCTCTCTCTCACACACACACACACACACACACACACACACACACACACACACACACACACACACACACACACACACACACACACACACACACACACACACACACACACACACACACACACACACACACACACACACACACACAGGGCCGCTGACAGCTTTTGCTGGGCCCGGGACAAAGCCATCTGAAAGGGCCCCCCATCCAATTCATCCAATGTAATGGAAACCCAATGTTGGGCCCCCTCTCTGCCTGGGCCCGGGACAACTGACCCCTTTGTCCCTGCCTGTCAGCTTCCCTGCACACGCACACACACACACACACACACACATACGTGTCTGTATGTGCAAAGTCTGTGTATGTACAGTGTGTGCGTGTACACCAGTTAATACTAATAATTCAGTGTTAGTATTGTAATTCAGTTTGAATTATTGTACAGCATACTTCTGCATAGCACGTGTACATGTGCCTTCTGCCCACTCAATGCTTCCCTGTGTGTTGAGCTGATGGCATTTAGCTGTTCATATTAATCCAATGGAGAATTAAAACGTTTTATGATGTGCAGTAAGCCAGATAACAGATAACAATTAGTTTTAGGTTTCGCTAATTTGAGCTAGTAGTCATGAAACATCAGGGTTAAGATAAATCAAGTCAAGTGTACTTTATTCTCAGAAGTCTGTGCAATAAGAAGTTTGAAATTGCCTTTGACTAGTCTCCAATGTGCAATTAAACTAAACATATAAATAATTGAAAATAATCACACACACACACACACACACACACACACACACACACACACACACACACACACACACACACACACACACACACACACACACACACACACACACACACACACACACACACACACACACACACACACACACACACACACACACACACACGTGCAGTAAAAAAAACGGTTAAGGGCAACAAACAATGACACAGTTAACATTTTGTGTCTAAACAGTTGTAAATAAATCAAACAAACAACTGTCATCAAATGGAGGAATAAAAGTTTTATGATGTGCCATAAGTTAGATAACATAGGGCCTAGCTCTAATAACAGACCCATGCAGCTGCAGCTTGTTTCCATCTTTATTCAAGTCTGTTAATAATTGATAGGCCTACATATAGTGCTAATCAAGGTAGCTGACAGCTTTTGCCAAGGCTAGGACAAAGCAGGACAAAGTCATCTGAAATGGCCACCCACCCAATATATGGAATGTAATTAAAACCCAATTTTGGACAACTTGGACAAACTTTGAGAAATGAGAACGACAGGTCTACTAAACGTATCTGTCCTGTCCTGCCTATTCCCTATTGCCTATTGATAACAGTGTCATGTTATTTTGGGGTAAATGTGTATATGTGTTAAAACTTTGTTTTATCATGTCAGAGGCAATACAACTTGCCTGATGTTTACCTCACTTACGGACAAAAAAATCCAAAAAATACAATTAAGTTTCCAACTAACTTTGTACGAGACACCGACATCGTCTCATCTAGACCAGGGGTGTCAAACTCATTTTGGTCTGGGGACCGCATACAACCCATGTGGACCTCAAGCGGGCCACATTAGTAACATCATCGCAAAAAAAAAACGTAAAGCAGAGGATTAGTGTTCAGTACTATCACGTTTTAAGTGTGTTGAATATGTAGAAAGCAATGCAATACTGATAATCCTATGCAAAATTTCCTTGACTTCATTCATTCATTGGCAACCGTCAATTAATTAAATATGGGACAGTTCATTTTGGCAGGGGGTCTGGGGGTTTACCCCCAGAAAATTTTGTATATCTTATATGTAATTTCCTGCATTTTCACGCATTCTAACATCCCGTTTCCAGTTTGAGCTTAATAGGAACCAATACAAATCCTATTATATTTATTATTTAATTACAACCAATACCAATACAATACGAATAAGAAGTATTAACATTTTATCTCTATATATGAGGTCTATAATATATGAGCTTTATGAAATGCCTGTTACAGTACAAATTCACTATTTATAATAGAAGTGTGATGTGCACTTTACTACATATATACAGTGTAACAGAGGGACCATTGGGTTAATGTCATGCAGGTTTCGATTTTGCCCCGAGGGCCGTAATTGCGCATTTCGGTTATTTCATTAAAAAAAAAAAAAAGTAAACAAAATAAAATAAATAATAATATTTTTTTTATTATTTTTTTTTTACATCTGGGCCGGATGGAACCCTCCCGCGGGTCGCGGCCCGCCGGCCGTATGTTTGACACCCCTGATCTAGGCCCTATGTATGTATCAAAGCTGTTGTTGAATGAAATTATTATAAGTGCCGTTCCATTCCAAGGTACGGTTTCAGTGGTTCCCATACATGTTTTTGCTGGGATCATAATTTGGACCAATTCATACTCCAAATGGCAAATATTTGTTTCTATTGCCTATTGCCAAATGTATATTTGAAATAGGGGATTTCCAGACCAAATAAAATGCTTATCAAAATGCATGAAGGTACTATACCGCCCAATTGGATTAAAATTCTATTGATTTCTATAGCCATACATCTACAGAACAACCCACTCAATGCCTTGTTTTACCTGCAGTGGCCGTTCTACGCAGCCCAATAAGGTGAGACAACTGCCCAATCTCGCAACCCTGACTCAGACTGGGTTTTTTTTTGGTCTTTCATTTGCAGATCAAACTGTGACGACCACTGCCACCCTCGCAGACACCAACATCAGTCGACAGGTCAGACCTTAATTCTGTTCATTTCCAAAATAGAAATTTACTGTAATAACAAATATAGGGAGCAATATTGACAGTCACAAAGATGATCACAAACCAAACTCTCTCTCTGTCTCTGTCTCTGTCTCTGTCTCTCTCTCTCTCTCTCTCTCTCTCTCTCTCTCTCTCTCTCTCTCTCTCTCTCTCTCTCTCTCTCTCTCTCTCTCTCTCTCTCTCTCTCTCTCTCTCTCGCTCTCGCTCTCTCTCTGTTGTGTGTGCATGCCTCCCCTTGCCCAGGTCATCAATGGGGAAGTCATATACAATGATGTTCCGCCCATGAGCATGCATGACAGGGAGAGTGTTGCCGATCTGCACCCTACTGGATTGGCTCCAAATGACATCACCACTCCCACCTACTACAACACTGAACAAACAACCTTGCAGGCACGGAATGACTCTATCTGTGATGTCACAGTGCCCCCGGAATTCCATCTTTATGACTCTGTTCCTGCTCCATGTGAAGGCGATATACCAACGCAGCTGTGTGACAGCACCATCCACCCCGACAATCAAGGCCCAATCCAGCAACCACTTGATACCTCCTTTCGTGATGTCACAGCACCCTCGGAATTCCCGCTCTACGACTCTGTGCCGATTCCAGATGTGTCGGCCGACTCCGTTTCTTATACTAGCTGTGTTTTTACTGATATTATTGGAACTTCTTCTGACACGAGCACAGTCTTAGAGGATAACACATGTAGTTATGCAACTGTAAATCATAATCATAAACAGACCTCAAAATAACCCCTGGCTCTCTGTTGCCACACTGGGTTTGGCTTTTTGTGTACTATTATGCTATAGCAAGGGTCGGCCATTATTTTAGCTCAAGGGCCACATTACTGTGGTTGACATTACAGTGATTGAATACATTGATCATTATTTACCAACTCTTGCCATATAGGGCCTACCGATTGTGTGTGTGTGTGTGTGTGCGCGCGCGCGTGCGTGCGTGCGTGCGTGCGTGTGTGTGTGTGCGTGCGTGCGTGCGTGTGTGTGTGAGACTCATTCTTTAGAATACATATAGTTTAAAAAAAGGTTGTCTTGTAGAAGCTGGGCGGGGCACAGGAAATAGCTCAGCGAGACACATGTGGTAGCGACGCCATCCTATGTACTCCACCCAAAGATTTTGGCTCCGCACATAGCCTAGCGCAGTGGTTCCCAACCTTTTTCTTAAGGGACCCATGTTTTTACTATTGCAAGCTTTGGTGACCCAACCACGCGAGCGCCCGCACGAGACGGAGTCACAAGATGCCCTCCGTTTCCTGCGAAAACTTATTTTAGTTATTTTATTCCTCAATTCGTCTTTGGTCAAATATAGAATAAATGTTTAATGTAGCACTTAAAATTTGTTGCGTCTATGCATTTATTAGTTAAATGCTTTGTCTTTTATTCAACATGGGCTATATGTATTTAAAACGAAATCAAGAGGGCTACGCGACCCCCTGTGGATCTTTGGCGACCCATAAGGGGGGTCCCGACCCATAGGTTGGGAACCACTGGCCTAGCGAAACCTTCCTATCTCGGTTCGCTCACTGTTTAGCCAATCAGCAAACAGCTGAGAGTGGTGAAGCAAAACTCACCTGTGAAGTCTAAGGTAACACTATTTACATTTTTGTTTTGTTATTTGTATGCTTTTGCGACACTATATCGTATGATAATAAAGCACAATATGAGTTTTAATTTGAATTTGTAACTCCAATTAATTTAAATGTCAGACCATAAAGGTCATAAGATGCAGACCATCATAAGACCAGATCTTCCACCCTCCATGGGGATAGATTCCTCTTAGCTTTCGCCAGATTGCTTTCACCCAGGCTACACATGTGGGTCCTGGGCCTGAGTTTGTCCACCGTTGTGCTAGACTAGAGTATGGTATAAGTAATCAAGTTACAACTTTTCATAGATCCGTAATTGATTATTGTGTTTCCAACATATGGAAAAAACACCACCCTACAGATTTTTAGAACATGTAAGCTTTTGGAATCTTTTATTTGTAACTTCTTAAAATGACAATGATCTGTCCATTTCATCATGGTGTGACAAATAGGACCGAACAAAACAAACAAACAAACAACAAATAAACAAACTCATAGTGGAGTAGGCTGAATCAGAATGCAAATGAGTTTGAGGGAGGGCCCTAATAGTCCAGCCAAGGAATATGATGGTGTCATCAGATAGGCCTGGTATGGGTGACTGCACTGTGCTGTACAGTTGTCTCTGATTGGCAGCATCTGTGCAGGAAAAATGTGTCAATAGGCTATTTCAGCATAAACATATAAACTCAGATAGGGTAGCCCTATTTACAACAATAGGGAAAGTCAAAGCCATTGCAAAACTTGACGAGTGTAATTTCAACTATAGAGCTCAACACAATATTGAGTAGGATTAGCGATGAAAATGTTACAAGGACTAAAGAGTAAAAATAACAATGATAGTTATATTAACAAGATTAACATTATTTATCCAAATTAGTTAGACGTTTATGGACATGAGTTGGATTTGAGTTTCACTCCTTCGAAAAGTCGACATGGATAAAAAAGAGTAGCCTAGCCTACACACATAAAGAAAAGAATCTATTTCTCACAGTGTCAATTAAAGGAGCATTTCTAGACTGAGCGAATAACTGATTGTGGGTTATTTTCTGAGTCCTTTTTTTCTGTGTGGCATGCATCGATGGTCATGCCAGACTGCAACGGAACGACCTTACCACTAGATGGCAGTCATGCTCCATCAATCGGAGTCAGATCGGCTCTGATCAATGAAGTAGGAGTAGGAGCTACATTAAACTGAGTAGGTGAGATGGAGACTGTATGGAGTTCATGAGTTAATGAGCTGCTTTGAATCGGCTCAAAGAATTGCATCCAGGTCAGTTGTTTGTAGAAATACAGTCTTACATAAACAGTCAGAAATATTACCATGGTGCTTAATCTGGTGTGAACTGTTGACATGAAGCCTTTTGAAACACACCAATAGGCTACCAAATGAATTTCAAACTCATATTTGGAGACAAGTTACACCGGAAGAGGAACATTTTATTTCCAAATAATTGACAAAACAGATATATCATATACACCACATTTATTTCAATTGAATTCAAACAAGTTTAAGTTATTACATTATAATGTGTGTGTGTGTGTGTGTGTGTGTGTGTGTGTGTGTGTGTGTGTGTGTGTGTGTGTGTGTGTGTGTGTGTGTGTGTGTGTGTGTGTGTGTGTGTGTGTGTGTGTGTGTGTGTGTGTGTGTGTGTGTGTGTGTCCATGGAGACAGGGTGCCAGCGAAGCACAAGGCCACGCGCCAAAGGAAAGGACACAAGGTTAGATAGTGAGTTGGTCCCATCAACTCTACAACCATAGAGTAACAGTGATAGAGTGATGCAAGTAAATGATACATGCAAATCCCTAAATCAAAACAAGGGGGGAAATAGGGAGTGTATGTGAAAGAGCCACAAGCCTGGCAATAATGGGGAGACCCATGGAATGCCCATGAGGTCACAAGCAACTGCTTCTTTGGTGTATTACTCACAACAAAATAATCATAATAATCATCATTATTGTCATCAACTAAAAATATAGAAACAAATCCAACAACAACAAAAAGACAGGGTAATCCCCATGGTTTGTCAAAAGATTCATAGCACTTGTCAAAGCCTAGGTTAAGAGCAGTTGTGGTACGTGATAAGGTATTTCGTGAAAGCATAGCTAAAGACCAGGGCTGGTGCTAGGCATAGGCAGAGACAGTGGTCGCCTAGGGTGCAAAATGGGGACACTTGTGATAAGGTCTGGTGGTGATCAGGCAATGTATTAAGGGGGCTGCATAACAAAACAGCTGGACATGGACAGCACGAAG
This sequence comes from Engraulis encrasicolus, assembly GCF_034702125.1. Classification (NCBI taxonomy): domain Eukaryota; kingdom Metazoa; phylum Chordata; class Actinopteri; order Clupeiformes; family Engraulidae; genus Engraulis; species Engraulis encrasicolus. The sequence goes on along the minus strand of NC_085857.1, from coordinate 47,351,418 downwards.
TAAGACTTAATTGTTACATACTGTCTCTCTCTCTGCTACCACATGTATGTAAGCACCAACTGTAGGAGGTAGGGTTTGGCTGTCTGGGCTGTCTTAACTTCAACACCCGTGAGAATACATGCGACGCTGGTCTGGGATTACCGTCAATGCAAAAAAACCACACAAAAAACGGACGATGATTTCTTAAAAATGCTTCAGTGTAAAAGTACTTCAGCACAATATCAAAACCCTGAGGGAGAAGATTTAAATCCAAAAACTATTCTCTTTAAAAACATTATTAAAATATATTGCATATATGTATAAAATCATGTATACACACAGTATTATCATATCATACTATAAACTCATTGGTCTCTATCCAATAAAACCAAAAATCTGTGTATACAATCATATTGATCATATCGATTTTATCATGTCTTATCACATCCTAATATATAAAATCACATGTTTCTTTCTTCTTCATCATCACAAGAAATCATCATCAAGGAAAACTTAAAAACATATATAAAAACATAGTATATATTTATAAAATCATTACTGTGTATCATATCATATATATCGTATCATATATTGTCTCCCATCATCTTCTCTTCTCTTGATCACCATCAGCAATCCTTCCCTTATAAAATGAGGCGTCCATGCTCTCCCGTTGTCTGGGCAGTTAGTTACCCCAGTTACCTGCAGAGAATAAAAAGGCGCACACACACACACACAAACACACACACACACACACACACACACACACACACACACACACACACACACACACACACACACGAAGACGTCAGGTTAGACTCAAAGTGGAACATGATTCAAAGACAACTCACAATTCATTAAAACATTTTAACTGGTTTATGTATGTGTGTATCGTTTATGATAATCACGTACATACTATAATCATGTGTGTGTGTGTGTGTATGTGTGTGTGTGTGTTTGTGTGTGCGTGCGGGTGCGGGTATTTGTACGGCTACTATGAAGTGGGCAGCGTTCTGTAAAACAGTGGCGCTATCTCCGGATTTTTGACATCCACAATCACGTCGATGTATACATGAAATAAGTAATGCAGGACTGCAACTCATTAGCTTTGGATGAGAGTACAGATGTGACAGGACCGTGGAATGTGCGTTTGTGTGTGTGCGGGTGTTGGTAAAGCTACCTCCGAAGTTGACAGGGCATGGTCTGTGTGTCGGTGTTGGTGAAGCTACCTCCGTATGTGTGTGTGAGTGCGTGTTCGTAAGGCTACTATGAAGTGGGCAGCGTTGTGTAAAACAGTGGCAATACCTCCCAAGTTGACAGGTCCATGGAATGTGTGTGTGTGTCTGTGTGCGCGCGTGTGTGTGTGTGTGTGTGTGTGTGTGTGTGTGTGTGTGTGTGTGTGTGTGCGTGCGGGTGTTGGTACAGTTACAGTACCTCCAAAGTTGACAGGGCCGTGGAATGTGCTGCCAGAGATAGCTGGGCAATTGACCCTGCCCCCAGAATGGGCTGTGGCTGTCACCGTCAGCCCTGAGGCATTATGGGTAGTCGACGAAGAGGAACCAGAACCACACTCCGATTTTTGTACTGAGAGAGAGAGAGAGAGAGAATGAGTGATAGAGAGAAAGAGAGAGAGAGAGAGAGAGAGAGAGAGAGAGAGAGAGAGAGAGAGAATGAGTGATAGAGAGAAAGAGAGACAGCGAGAGAATGAGTGAGGGTGTGGGAGGGAAGAGATGGGAAGAGATAGATAGAGTGTGAATGACAAATGGGGGAGAGACTCACACACTTGCTCACTTAGTCACACACATGCACACGCACACGCACACACACACACACACACACACACACACACACACACACACACACACACACACACACACACACACACACACACACACACACACACACACAGTGTCACGTACATCCTTTCCTGTCCAGTTCCCTCTCCAGATCCGTGGCCAGGTGGTTTTGGTTCATCTTCTTCAGTAGTCGTAGCATGACGGCTCCTGCCTCCAGACTTTTTACCTTGACCACACAATACAAAAAAATAGTTCACTTGAGTTAAGACTACCTTATGGTGTATATATTTAGAATTGAAATTACTCTTTTCTCTTTACTCTGACGTTTGACTCCACTATTAGACTAATTTGACTCTCACAGTGTAATAACTCTATCTGGATTGATATAAGTTTACTCTGAAATAGTGACAACAATAATAATTCTGCTCTATTGTGTAAATATTGGAGATGTACAGTTGAAATTCCATTATCCACCTGTAGAATTTTACTCAGACGATCGACTCCACAGTCCACAGTTAGAGTAATTTGACTCTGACAGTGTTGAAAATGCTGTATCTGCATTTATAGTACAGGGGTGGTTGACGTTTAAGGGCGTAACGCAAAAAAAAAAAAAAAAAAGTTTTTTAAATTCCTGAAAAAAATGATGGATAAAAATTGGAAAAAAATAGAAAAAAATAAAGCACTTAGTGGTCTGTGGAATTTCACCTTATTTTTGCCATTTTTGGAAAAATGTGTCCTGCATCAACACATAGCATAGGCATGTCACACCGCAGGAAAATGGAGTCACACCACAGGGAATTCACTGCATTATGGCCATTTGAATCCTTTTGTATACATGACTGACATCTGAGCTCATGCTAACTTGATAATGATATTGTGTTTAATCTTAATATGTGTTTTCATTAATAAAAAAAAAAATGTTCCTCCTATAAGAGCAGTCACACCACAGGACACCATAAAATGAACCTAAGCATTGCGTGACAGAAAGATTGCAATATGAAGACATATTAAGAAGTTAAGAGTCACCTTAAACTTCCACAGCACTATCCAATAACTGAGGTACTGACTGGTTAGGAGCCAGTCTTTAAGACCCTTGTAGTTGGCCTTGCAGCTGCCCATTCACAAACATTGACATACATGTCACCCCACAGGACGCAATTTGTGTTACGAAATTGAACTTGTAGTTAATATTACTGTCTTGAGTTTTTTTCACATTCACATATCTTAATCTAAAGTTAAGATTTATGCAATCATGCCAAATGCTTCATACATTATTCAAAATGTTGTTGGTTAATTTATATATATATTATTATATATTGTTTCATTAATGTTACAGTCACACCGCAGGAAATTTGACATATAAACCTTTACATAAATCTTAACAAAAATGTTTCTTCTCATCTAAGACTAATATGAAACATAATGTACCACATCTTTCATTGACATTTGTTTTTTAAAGGAAAATAACAGTTTTGTAGGTTTTTAACCAATGTTACGAAAAAACAAGGCGTCACGTCTCCCACCCATATACAATATGTTTGAATTGTGTCACCCCCTTTTTTACTGTTTACTGCACAAGGGGAGGAATGCTTGGAGGCCAGGGGCAAATCACTAGCCTGGCGACGCCATCCCTGGACTCCACCCAAAGATTTTGACTCCGCACATCGTCTGGCAAAAGCCTCGAACTTGGTTCTCTCAGTGTTTAGCCAATCAGCAAACAGTTGAAAGTGGTGACGTAGAACTCACCCGCGAGCTCCGTTACTGATTGGTTAAGGTAACTATATTCACACTTTCGTTTTGTTATTTGTATGCTTTTGCGACACTATAACGTAACAGGCATGCTAATAAAGCACAATATGGGTTTTAATTTGAGTTTGGAACTCCAATTAATTTAAATGATAGAGTAAGATCAGACCATCTCCCACCGTCCACGGAGACGGATTCCTCATGGCTTTTGCCAGACTGATTGACAGAGTCAACAGTCGGGTTTTCGCCCAGGCTAGCAAATCACTCCAGTGCAGTCAAAAGTCGGCACAAAATTCTGACGTGGCCAATTAACAGCATGCAGAGTTGCAGTGTCACATTGCAGTGTTGACATTCACTGTGTGTTGACTCAATGACCATGGGCCAAAAGGTTATCTGAAATGGAGCTAAATTCAACTCTTTAAAGAGTTATTCAAGATCAAATTACATTTAGCTGACACTTTTATCCAAAGCGACTCACAGCTCAAAGTACATGAAAGGCCTTGTGCACAAGCCTTCAGTAGTAATCACTTGATCAACAATGAAAGTTCAGAAAACACCACGCACTGAATACTGTTCTTTTTTCCTGTTTTATCGCACAGTCTGTCTTCAGGTTCACTCTTCTCAAAAACAAGCAAACCTGAAGACCTACTAGGCGAAACACAACTTATTAACAAAAGGTATTGTTTACACTCCCTGGAGCACTGTGTGGTTGCATCCCTTGCTCAAAGGCACTTCAGCCATGGATGGAGTTGTAGGTAGAGGTAAAGATGGGATTCGAACTAGCAACCCTCTGATCTACAGTCCAACTCCCTAACCATTACACCACTGTTTCCAGTTATATTGACACCCTGTTTTCTTTTTTTACCTTGACCATCAGGTCCACTGTGTCGTCCGTGTCAGCCTTCTCCAGTTTGCCCCCGGCGAAGCAGCCCTCATCCTTCAGGTGGTGCTTGAACCTCTTGAAGTCCGCCCCCGTCATGTTGTCCAGGACGGTCCTCATCAGGTCATTCAGGTCGGCCAGCGACATGATGCCCAGTGGAGATTACCACTGTACAAATAGAATCAGAGGTGGAAAAGGTTTTTTAAAAAAATCAATATTTCCTTCCAATAGAGTTCCAACAGAAATATGTCTCTAGGGCCTCACCTTTTCTGCCATCTGCTGGTATGCTTTTCTCAATAATGAAAACAAAAATGCAATATTTCAGATTATCTAAAATAACTAGTGTCCAACAGAAAAGCTTGACTGCTTTATATGGCGGTCAGGAAGGCTGAATCAATCTTGGACTTTAATTACACCCATCCTCAGTTCAGTGAATTTAAACTTTTACCCTCTGGTTCCCGTTTTAAATATTTAATATTTATATCTAGATACAAGAACTCTTTTATACCCTCTGCTGATCAGCTGCTTAACTCCAATATGAAACATAGTCATAGTTTTTAGGTGTGTATTCATTTATTTATTTATAGGTATTTTATCTTTTATAGGCATATTGTGCATGATCTCATCTCTCCACAACGCTTTTAGCACCTTTTTCTTTTTAAAAAAATCCATCTTGACATCAGAAAATGTGTTATGCACTATTATTCTTTTATTATTATGATTGATTTTAATCCTTTGCCCAAGGTGGGACAAATAAAAGCTACTTAACTTCACGGCTGAGCAATGAACTCAACAATTACGAATGAAAATGTATTTATTTATTAATTTACTAACTTACTTAGTTACTAACTTACTTAAGGGTATTATTGCGCCAGTTTGAGAGGCGATTATTACATTGTATTACACTTAGCACAAGCCTTTATGCAAAATGGTAGGCCACTGTATAACGGTTTAAAAAGGGTGTGTATGCACATCCCACCTCACTGGGGAGGGACAGGTGCAAGAAAAAAGTCTATCAATAGAGGAAAGTTTATAAGTCATCACACAGACTGTGTAAGTCGGTTAATGCATTCAAAAAGCTACACAAAACTGTTTGGAATTTGTATCCACAAATAGGTCTATTTGACTCTGATAATTGCACTGGGCAGTGGACAGGTGAGGCTCTATAATCAACAATACACAGAAACTATGGATTGGGATAAAGCCGGTATAGTGCAATGAACAATCTGTCCACAGCAATAGCATAGTGACACTACAAATCTGAAATTAAAAATTCACTACACTCTAAGAAAATTTCCCTGCAAAATAACGGCAGTTACTGGCAATTATATTTACCAGTTTCTACTGTTATTTCACACCAGAAATCAAATACAGCTCATTGCTGTTTAATGTATCACAGTATTTAACATTTTTTCAGCAGCAATTGAACTGTTAAATAACAGTACTCTACAGAACGTTCACAGTATTAGTATTGCTAAATTAAAAGTGCTCTACAATATTTATGCAGTAGTATAAGTAAAATAACAGTACATTTCAGTTAAAAAGTTGAATTGTACTGTGTGATAACAGGCAAATACTGGGTCATAGTTGTATTCATGAATATGGCCATGGCAACTTCCCACCCCACCCATCATTCTCCATAACTGTGGTACCCTGGCCATGTTACCACCCCACCCTCCCATCGTTCACCATGACTGGAGTGCCTTGAGCATGATACTATGGCGCTATGCTGTATTGAGAAAATGGTTTGCGGTGGTCCTTTGAAAGTGTGGGCATGAATAAAATTTCAGAGTACGCAGTATATGTTACAATGATAGTGTGCGAGGTGGGCTTTTTACTGTATCTCTTGATGAGCCAATGATGAATATAGCATTGGTCAATCTTTAAAAAATTAATTTGCACCAAGTAGCACAGCAAACAAGCAGCACTACAAGCTAGCTCTCAAAGCAATGCTTAATTGGCAGCAGGCACATTATATGCAACAATGCCACAAATGATGCCACATACAACAAGCTTTCACAAAGAGGAAAGTATGCAAGTAAGCAAGCTTGTAGGCAAGCAAGTGCTATGCTGTGCCATGCAGGCCAGCCAGCAGGCAGGCAAGCAACTGAAGTGTTGATAGTCCAGATTTATATACAGGTGCAAGAGTACCATGTGACCAGAGTCATCAGGCCCTTGGCAGGTGACGCCCGTAATTGAATAATGGCATAACAGCCCTACTCAGGTGAGCCCAGGCACTGATTAGCAGATTGGTTTAGATGGGGCTGCTTGTTGCAAGAGTGTTCAAATTCTTAAAATGTTTCAGCTATTCACACTTTCATATCAAAATCATAGTGATGAAAATCATCATAATGTGCTGCATCAAACACTTTAAACAATTGTAGTTTCCTTAGAAATTGTTTAATGCTTGTTAGTATCAGAGAATATTTAACAAGTGAGAATGACTTAAGTTCTTCAGGTGGTAGCAGTGTTAATTTCGTCAACCATGACTATGACTAAAATATTTCGTCAAAGCCCTTTTTTGATTTTCATCATTTAGACTAAGACTAGGACTAAATGGGGAAGGCAATGACTAAAATATGACTAAGACTAAAATTGATTTTCGTCATTGTGACTAAGACTAAGACTAACATTTAAAAAGCTGACTAAATTAACACTGGTGTTAAATAAAATAGAGAAAAAGAGAACCAGTGTGTAAAGAAGTTTCATTCTGCACAGTGTGATATATGTTAAAAAGAGAAGCAGTGTCCGGAGAAGTTTTATTCTGTACAGTCAATGATATATGTTAAGAAGAGAAGCAGTGTGTGGAGAAGTTCTATTATGTACAGTGTTGACTAAAATGACTAAAAATTGACTAAGACTAAAATCGATTTTCGTCATTTAGACAAAGACTAAGACTAAATTGGGTAGGCAATGACTAAAATATGACTAAGACTAAAATTGATTTTCGTCATTGTGACTAAGACTACAACTAAATAAAAAAAAGCTGACAAAATTAACACTGGGTGGTAGGCTATTGCAGCTTGATGGCGATCACGGACAAGTGGAGGATGATAGGGTTTCAATGGTGTTGCCTAAAATATTTTGGTTGCTTCCACAACGGCCAATGCTGCTATTGTGCAGTACTTACTGTTTATGCTCAATACTTGACTCAAAGTAGTATTTTCACAGTAGTTGTCTGTTTTTTCAAAAAACAGTAGAATGCTGTTGCAGAATTGCCCTAAATTAACAGCTATTTGTTACAGTGTACTACTACTACTACTACTACTACTACTACTGTTCAGTACTACTCATTAAAACTTCAAGTACTACTGTGCTCCACAAGATAGTGGTGCAATTTACAGTAGGCTAGTGTAATCCTCGCGAGGGAGCTACACCATAAAGCAGGGCTATTGAAATGGAGGCCCTGGTGTCAGATGCGGCCAGAAGGTCAGGACAAAATGAAAACAAACGTGTGTGCTATCTGTGGCCGTCCATAATTTGCCATCGCTAACACTTCAGATTGATGATAAGCATTCACATGCGAGTGAAATCTTATCTCAAACAGTCTGATAAATAAACCATCCTAAGGCTACTAAGAAGAGAAGTGAACACTGTGCTGCTCGCCGTTATACAGATTCTATTGTCGGCCCCTTCACTGAAGGGAATTTGAAAAACTGGCCCTCGGTGACTTAATTGTATACCCCTGCCATAAGGTTTACCCAATGATTTTAAAATGTTTCCTCAGTGTTTCGGCAGACTGAAATTACACATTTCAGCCAGCAGAGGGCGCTCCAGGAGAAGAAATTGAAATGAATTGGGCATTGAATGGGCATTACCTGGAATTGTTGTTGGACACGTCTTTCAAGCAGACAGAAAATAAACTCACAACTTCATCACACAGGTTAATTTCCATAAACAAAGCTTGTCGATAGCCTACGCTTGGTGTACGTTTCATAAGGTCTGGTGTCCGTCGAACAACAGCGCGCCTTTTCCAGATAAAATGATAGGCATTCCACCTAAAGACATTATAGTTCAGACTTAACGCTACTGTTAAACACATCGCCGTGTTGAGTAGGCTACATGACTAAAACGGTGAAATAACAACGAACAACAACAAAACACATCGCACGAGTTGGACTTTCTTTTGAGATTGCGAATTCCGGTCTGTTTAGGCACGCAGCCATTGTTGTGGAATTAAATGCACAGCCTATAACCTAAGTAAACTTTTCGTTTGTTGATTATTTGGTATGTTAGGTGTTGATATCTGAAACAGGCCTACCGTGTTTGTCCGATACTTACATCACCCAATGGATGAACTTGACAGGGGTATTAGTCGAAATTTCGCTAAATAGAAGAGGCGCGCGTTTTCACACCAACTCACCCGGCCGCAGTTACTTTCGGTTTCGACTTCTTTTCATTTTCCGTGTTTACAGTAACACTACGGCGATCCTATGTGGCCATAATACAGTTTTTCTTACCCTTACACTAGGATGCACCGCCTTGTGTAAAAAAAAATTGCACTGTCCCTATCTTAGTATTAGCCCAAGTTCACGTTCTTAGCCCAATAGGCTATATAGGCCTACAGTTGAGGACGATATTATTAGCCTCCCTCCTGAAATTAGACATTTCTCTTGATTTCTCAGTGAGAATGACCATTATGAACCGTTTCTGTTATTCTGGAAACAAATACACTGATGGAGATAATGTCCAATGAGTTGAATTTGCATTTTTCTATCGTTAGAATGAGTTTAAACAAAAAAGAGCAAAAATGGCAAGGACAAAATTATTAGCCCCCTGATCATTAATAGTCAATATGACGCCATTTATGAACCAAAACTGACAACAGGCACTTTGATCAGTTGTTACCTAGGTTGGCATAAGACCCACTAGGGATTTTGGCCCATTTCTTCACTGCAAAGTGTTCAGCTGGTTCTAGCATTATCTCCATCAGAATAACAGACACGGCTCATAATGGTCCTTCTCACTGAGAAATCAAGAGAAACGTCTAATTTCAGGAGGGGGGCTAATAATATCGTCCTCAACTGTATATGTATACTTATAAGGCTATAAGCTATACTTCGAATAGGCCTGTACAGGATGGACTAGGCGTAGACTACTGCAAACAGACATCCTATTGCACGTGTGCAAACTGCACAAATACTGTAATAGGCCCCACTGCAAAAAAGCTACACTGTAACAAGTTTTCCCTGCAAAATAAAGGCAGTTACTGGCAATTACATTTACCTGTAATTCTACTGTTATTTCACACCAAACATCAAATACAGCTCAGTGCTGTTTAATGTATCACAGTATATAACATTTTTTTCAGCAGCAATTGAACCGTTAAATAACAGTAGTGTACAGAACGTTTATTAGTATTGTTAAACTAAAAGTGCTCTACAATATTTATACAGTAGTATAAGTAAAATAACAGTACACTTCAGTTAAAAAGATGAAGATTGTACTGTGAGATGACAGTCAAATACTGGCTCAGTTGCATTCATGAATATGTCCATGGCAACTTCTTCCCTCCTCACCCATTATTCTCCATAACTGTGGTACCCTGGCCATGTAACCACCCTACCCTCCCATCGTTCACCATGACTGAAATGCCTTGAGCATGATACTATGCCGCTACTATGCTTTGTTGAGATGATGGTTTGCGGTGGTCCTTTGAAAGTATGGGGCATGAATACAATTTCAGAGTACGCAGGGCTATGTTATAATGACAATGGGAGTGTGTGAGGTGGGCTTTTAACTGTATCTCTTGATGAGCCAATGATGAAAATAGCATTGTTCAGTCTGTAAAAACGTAATTTGCACCAAGTAGCACAGCAAACAAGCAGCACTACAAGCTAGCTCTCAAAGCAATGCCTAATTTGCAGCAGGCACATTATATGCAACAATGCCACAAATGATGCCACACACAGCAAGTGCCTCAAAGCAAGCTTTCACAAAGAGGAAAGTATGCAGTCATGTAAGTAAGCTTGTAGGCAAGCAAGTGCTATGCTGTGCCATGCAGGCCAGCCAGCAGGCAGGCAAGCAACTGAAGTGTTGATACAGGTGCAAGAGTACCATGTGACCAGAGTCATCAGGCCTTTGGCA
>NC_085857.1:47331107-47340833 GCF_034702125.1 Engraulis encrasicolus | reverse complement strand
TTCATGCGTGTTTTTTTTGGTTCTCTTTTCTTTTTTTTCACCTCACCTTGAGCCTTCACACCCACGACATATAATTTTAGCTTAAGTAGACTAAATCAAACAGTCAGATACCAGCAGTACTGACATATGTACATCTGCAATTGAATGACATCAACTGGTGTTGTTGATAGTGATTACAAGATGATATTTTAGCATTCTGTTTACATGCTAGTTCCATGCATGGGCGCCATGTTGATGATGCGTGTGTCGTCATACAAAACATAAGCTCGGGAACTCGTTGTTCTATACTTCCGCCTGAGATCAACCTCGATAATTATCGATCTGACATTGCGTCACCAAATCTTCACGCCCACTTTCCCGAGGTTTTAGGTCGGCTTTCTTGGGATTCTCGACTTTTTGAACGAGGTATAATGTTGCCTTCACCAGCTCGGGACCTCTTGAGACAGCTGACGACACTGCTCACATGACAATCGAGTTCTGGAGTTTGGCGCATGAACGCCACTGATCCCGGAACAATCGGGATTCATGCGTGTTTTGTTTTGGTTCTCTTTTCTTTTTTTTCACCTCACCTTGAGCCTCCATACCCACGACATACAATTGTAGCTGAAGTAAGCTAAATTAAACAGCCAGAGACCAGCATTACTGACATATGTGCATCTGCAATTGAATGACATTGACTGGTGTTGTTGATAGTGATTACAAGATGATATTTTAGCATTTGTGATACTGTTTACATGTCAGTTGCATGCATGGGCGCCATGTTGATGATGCGTGTGTCGTCACACAAAACACAAGCTCGGGAACTCGTTCTTCTATACTTCCGCCAGAGATCAACCTCGATAATTATCGATCTGACATTGCGTCACCAAATGTTCACTCCCACTTTCCCGAGGTTTTAAGTCGGCTTTCTGGGGATTCTCGATTTTTTGAACGAGGTATTAGTATGATTATCAGTTTTGAGAAGTGGTGACTTGGCGTTTGGCCTACCACAAGGGTCTTATCATTCTCTAATTGTAAGCTAGCCTATTAATATAATAGCCTATATTTGGTTACGGTTTGAACTGAAATACGTTTATACATTATAAAGAAGTAAGGTCATTGAAATCGTGAAAAAAAAAACTGACTAAATGTGGAAGTCGTCGCTGCAGCGCCACAGAAACTCCTTCGGCTGGCTCCCTTCAGGGCGTTGGTGATGGCTGGCTAATGACCACACATCGGAACGAGAGACACCTTAAATAAGCCGCTAAAAGAATGCTATGGTGGGAAACAAAACGTTACATTAAGACGGGAGCAGGTAATAAGAATGAAACGTGACTCCCTGTGTTTGCGGGGAGGGGGTGTAGGCTACTATGATGGCCTGGGGAGGTTGCTTCAAGGCGCAGTCTGCAGGTGACGAAGGAAGTGTCGAACGCCACAGCCGCTGTTCCTGACAATGCTCTGTAGCTTCTCTAAAGTTGCCCATTGCCTGGTTGAGATGACTGGCTCCACGAGGATTGTTATGCACATTGGCAATGGGCTGATTATTTCGGCTGGTCATAGAAATCCACACTAGTAGCCTAAACATAGGCTAGGCCAGGGTTTCCCAAACTGTGGTCCGTGCACCCCTGGGGTTGCGCAGCCTGCCATAAGGGGGTGCGCGAGCTGAATAGAGCAATGGTGAGAGTTTTTTATACAGCATCAATGAACTTTAAGTAGTTTTTAATTGTATGCTGGAAGGGTCCATTTGAAGTGCAGTTTAACTCCAGAACTTGGAAAAGAGGATTATTCAAAACTGTGCATAATGTGCATGAATGCACAGTGAATCCATACTTGCGTGGCCATCAGCACACCAAAATATTCGCTAAGGGGGTGCGCGAGCCACAATGAAATGTTAAGCTAAGGGGGTGCGCGGGGAAAAAGTTTGGGAACCGCTTAGCCTGAGTGTCATTTAATGACTACAACATTATTCCATTATTGCTGGAAAGGCAACATTAACTAAGGTTGGATTCATGTATGACTGGGTTGATCTGACAGGATTTTCATCAGCCATGTTAATACATGATATGTTAACCTTGTAATTCACACCACGAATTTCCCTCTGATATACCACATTTACTTAATGGTGAGTCCTCATCACTCATGTCATGACTCCTTATTAACTAATGATAGATTAAATATCACTATGTACATAAATCATGTGTTAATTCACCATAAATCATACATTACTTCCAACATTATTCCGTTATAATTCATGCACCATTATTGTAAAGTGTTACCGAATGTGGTGTTTCATAGTAAGATTGGTGTTCCTTTGACATCATGTGTAGCCTCTGTAAACCTATTGGTAAATTATTCAGCACTAGAAACACATAAGGAATTCTTTACTACCTTAGTAAGGGTAGGCCTGTGTGGTGCAGGGTAAGGTTGCCACTTCATGTGATTGTAAACTAATGATAGGGCTGTGTTTTTCATTTAGTGACAAAGAAGACTGCGTATGTGGGGGGTGAAGTTGAGATCATGTGTCCATACCACCCGAAGGACGCTGGGAAAAGGAAATTCCTTTGTGAAGACACTTGTAAGAAAATGGGCAAACCACTTATCAGCACACAGACAAATAGGACCTTCAAAAATGTTACTCTTTGTGACTATCCTGAGGCAGCAGTATTCACTGTAAATATTACTGGACTGACTGCAAAAGATTCTGGGGAGTACTGGTGTGGGACAAACAGCACTGCTCTGTCGGTATATGGCTATTACACAGACCTGGAGGTGACATCAAAAGATTCATCATCATCGTTATCATCATCATCATCATCATCATCATCATCATCATCATCATCATCATCATCATCATCATCATCATCGGCAAAAACTGCTTGTGGCATGAGGCCCCCAAAGCATTCATCTTTCCTTACCCATCCATATCCTCAACCCCATCTGAGCCCAAAGCCTTCCAGATCGCCAGGGTCACTGTGGTCCTCCGACCCTCCTCCGCCATCTCCCTCACAAGCAAAAGGTATGCAGATGCATATACAGCATAGTATGTACAGTGTGTTTTCACTGTACACACACGCACACACACACACACACACACACACACACACACACACACACACACACACACACACACACACACACACACACACACATTATTTTCTTCAATTACTTTTTTTGTGTACCTTACATTAGTTTTTAATATTTATTTATTGAGTGTTTTCTTGCATTTATTAAATGGGACAGTTTAAAGTGTACCTCCGGGATTTTGGACACCAGACCTCATTTCCGAGTCAGCCAGGGTGTAAACAATGTGTCCAGAACGTTTTTTTCACATTCCATGCAGTCCTTGTGAATTCTCATATCCATGTTGCTAAACTAGCGCAAGTGAACGGAAATGGGTAGCCTGCCCCCAAAAATAGTCTTATCCAGTTGCAACAACATTCAAAACAACCCCATTATTATGCCAGACTGCAAGTGTAAATACCTGTCTTGATAGAATGAAGTTTGAAATTAAACCAACATTGCAATCATGTTTGATCACCATCAGCAATTTATGTTCCGGTTTGAAAGCTTGACAGCCGCGGAGTGATATTCCTAGTACAAATCCTAGCTTCGTTTGACACATCCATAACTTTTCCATAAAGCGAACTCCAACATCTTTGAAGTTTGTAAAACTGAACGGTTTTCCCCTCTCCCTGACCTCGCTCGCAAACATCAAGAGTAATGCTTTCTGTCCGACTTTGTCAACCTTTCGTAACATTGAAACATATGCCATAACAATGCTTGGTTGTTACTAGATGACCCGCGTGTCTACAGAGCATTAGATGTTGGCGAACAGAACAGTGCACCCATCTCTTCTAAATCCCTTTCATCCTTCCATTCCATCTCGTCTCAAAAAACATTCCCTGTAATAACAACTAGAGTTACGAGTGACATATTCCACAATGTCAAGCCAGATCACATAGCGTTGCGTAACTTATGAATCCATAGGAATACGGCAAGTCATGTCTAATGCCATTTGTCACAGCAATTACACAAAATAACAGTAAAACATTACAACATGCCAATCCAAAAGGGTAACTTCTAGCCCAAGTTTTGGCTAACGTAGGCGAAGCCATTATACCACTGGGCTACCATCATAGAAGCAGAAAGCATAGCAACAAACCTGTTCTTCGGAGACTGTTGGTGCGTGCCACAAAATGTAGATCTGGGAATGCGGTTGGCACCGCGGACACTTTTAGAGTTTTCCGTGTAGGTATTAGACTTCGAGAAGGACTTTGAGAAGTCGTCGGGACTGAAATGGTCACTGCAAAGCACCGGGGTAGCTTACGGAGCGTCTCCATCGGTGTGTTGATATAGCCCTGCAGCCAGGAGCCAGAGTTTGGTTCTTTCAACATCTTTCACTGGAAACCAATGGAAACTTGCCGATACCCATCTGTGGGCTTTATTATTGCAGTTGGTATATACACACTGATGTACCATGGTGCGATGTCGTTGGGTTTTAATCCACTATTCGATCCGAAAGCAGTTGTAGAACTAGCCTTGATTTGCAATGTCTCTTGCGGGTCCCTGCAGTGGGTGGGTGGGCTACATCACAACTGAAGAGAGCAAAGTAAAATTCCGCCGACCCCAAGAAAATAGTCTCTCAACATGGCAAAATCCACGCAGGGCAAGATTGGTTTAATTTCAAACTTCATTCTACTAAGACAAACATTACACTTGCAGTATGGCATAATAACGGTTTTGTTTTGAATGTTGTTTAAACGGGATAAGACTATTTTTGGGGGCAGGCTACCAGCATTTCCGTTCACTTGCGCTAGCTTAGCAACATGGATATGAGAATTCACAAGGACCGCATGGAATGTGTAAAAAACGTTCTGGACACATTGTTTACACCCTGGCTGACTCGGAAATGAGGTCTGGTGTCCAAAATCCCGGAGGTACACTTTAAGAGGAGGCAGGAACGGATCGAGAAACAAACTCAGGTTGGAATTGACCTCAATTCTCTGGTGTAACACTCAGTTTCAGCGGCCGCACCTTACATTTAAATTGTGTGTGTGTGTGTGTGTGTGTGTGTGTGTGTGTGTGTATGTGTGTGTGTGTGTGTGTGTGTGTATGTGTGTGTGTGTGTTGTTACTGGTGTCTCCTACAGGTGCTGTTCTACCAGTGTGTGTGGCTGTGGCTGCTGTTGCTCTGCTGGTGGGAGTGGTGCTTTACTTTCAGAGAAGAAAGAGAACACAACACCAACAAGGTCACGCACACACACACACATGCACGCACACACACACACACACACACACACACACACACACACACACACACACACACACACACACACACACACACACACACACACACAGCCACTGATAATGTTATATTCCATCATGCTAGTGTAAGAAATCCTGCATTCTGTCCTTTCCGGCAACATTTTAACTTTGGTCATCCGACATTCATAATATTTTACCTGAATGAGAGACAACCTCACTGGGGGTGATATCCTATCTGTAAAACTGAGATATGTAAGCTACTGTATACACTATCCGAGCTTCATCAGGTAAAATTTTACCTGACTGAGAGCCTAACTCAAATGACACTTGAATGACAACCTCACTGGGATAATATCCTATGCACCTGTCAAATAGAGATATGTATACACTGCATGCCCTGTCGTTTTAGTGATTCATCATGCTCCATTGTGTTTTGACTTGCAGATGGCAAAGAAGAAACAGGCGGACCTCAGGTAACAAACTCAAAATCAAAACATACAGTATAACTCAAAAGGAAATACAACTCTATCAATAAAGATGTACACATATTATCTCCTATCTGTTTTGTGGTATCGGATTACCAGTGCAACAACACGTCATCAGTGGTAAAACTAACCTGTCTCACGACGTTCTAACCCAGCTCATGTTCCATATTAGTGGGTGAACAATCCAACGCCTGGTGAATTCTGCTTCACAATGATAGGAAGAGCCGACATCGAAGGATCAAAAATCGGCGTTGCTATGAACGCTTGGCCTCACAAGCCAATTATCCTTGTGTTATCTGTTTCTGTTTCTGTTGCTGTTTCTCTCTCTCTCTCTCTCTCTCTCTCTCTCTCTCTCTCTCTCTCTCTCTCTCTCTCTCTCTCTCTCTCGCTCTTGCACTCACAGCTTCCTCTGTCAGTCAACACTTACGAGGAGATCCGAGATCGAAGACCAACTGATGCTGCGAACACCGCCCCCAATACTATCTACGTCCTGGCTCAGCTACCCTCAGGCCCCACTGCTAACTCTCCCCCAATGCCCTCGGATGATCACATTTACTCCACAGCTGAGTTCTCTACAGTCCCCTCTGACGACAGTACATACTCTCTCGCTAAGTTGCCAGCAGGATCGTCTGAGGAAGCCGTTTACAGTCTTGCCACAAGTCTTTGTGATGACGATCAAAGCAACACCACTGCCAAAGTACCTTCAATTCCTGATGATCCCGATAGTCATTTGGATGATTCAACATAGACTATTGTCCAATAATGCCCAAAACGAATGTGTAAATCTATACCACAGTCAAATTAGCTACAAAACCTGGCCTACACCCCACAAGACCTTGTGATGATTCAGACTACCCCACAGCCAATGGGGCACCTACACCTTGCCTTGTGTAGTGTACATGGGGTTAAGACAAGCAATTTCACCTCACGATCGTGCAATCGTAGGGTCGCAAGAAAATCAAAACGGTTTGAAATCCTGGTCGTCCCTCGTGAGTAAATCGCACAGTTAAAGCAGTGCTACGACCCGATTTGACACACATGCACAAATTGACAGGGCGGCGCGATTCGCTCTTGACTGTGTTCTCATCTCCACCTAAGGTACGCAATCGCATGTTTCCTCTTCTGCAGACCCGGGAAACATGCCTGTCGTGTCGCACAGTGGGAGCATGTGTCACAGGTCGGGGTGCGCGTTTCCATGCGGCACCCCCGTTAAAAACAACCACCCTGAGGAACATACTGTACACCACACAAATGTGCCAGGACAACAAAATCTGGTTCAACAATGATTTTCATTTTTAGCAGCACTAAGATTCACAGTCTTTTGCAGGCAGGGCTATACTAGAGCCAGTCACCTTTCCGAGTGGGCCAACATTGTTCAAAAGAGTTAATTGTCCATTGTCCAGAGTGGGCCCTTATTTTACCGTTCAGGAGGCTAGCAGGAGGCTGGGTGGCTGTAGGGGAGGGTTCGTCCATGGGGAGGTCCAGGAGCCCATCTTCGGCACGTCAGCTGAGGAGACAGGAGAGGCTTTTACCAGCAGAGTTGCTTTTATCCGAATTTACAGTGGCTACTTATTACTGGTCACTCGTGAAGACATCTAGGCTACAAAGTGCAGCAAACATCAAACGTGAATACGAAGAGTAGCCCACTGACGAGGGATGGCAATTGCACTGCAGGTCACAGTCCTGGTCGCTCCCGGTTACCGGCCACGGGCATCCCGCCGCTAGCAGCTGCTTCTCGCCATCTTCCACCGGTCCCTCTCTTGCTTCCGCTGTGGTCTCTCCCTCCCGGCGTCTTTAATACACTGGCCCACTCCAAGCGCACCAATCACCCTGGCGCGCCTCACCTGTAATCGCTTAACAAACTCACTGCTAGTTATATCTGTTGTATACTTTCCGTCCGTGTAGTCATTGTCCGTCATCCAAAAGTTTCCCCTGGGGAACCAAGTTCTTTTTTTTGTTCCCAACCCCACCAGTCCTTGTGACCCATGTGACTGCCACCCCCACCAGTCCTCGTCACCCCCCGTGACACATGCTCGCATCCAACTTTCGGTTCGTATTGTGTGAGGAGGACCTGAGTCGTGAGATGTGAAATTTTAAATCATTAAATTCCCTCGTGCAGTGTGAGAAGGAGATTAATACCCACGATTGAAAATATTGCACAGTGTATGCCCGCCTTTATATTTATTAGGATGTCATCTGAAATCAAACATTAAACTTTACATTAAAATGATTATCCAAGAGCACTCAGCTAGATCTCTGATTTTTTTGGGACTCTGCCTGAACTTTTGCTACTACTTGTAGATGGCTTCATAATGTCCTCATTTTGCTGTGTCATGTTTTGTATTGAGTAGACCTTGTTAAGCTAATTGCTATAGTCCTGTATCTCATTTAGGTACCTTTTTAAGCCTCCTCCGTTTGTATGCCTGTGCTCAGTCTTGATGTTGTCAACTGCATACCACTCGAGTTGTAAGTCTCTTTTGTCTCTTGCATCTTTTGTTCTTGGAATATGATTGTGTTTTTGGACTCTAATAATGTTTTGAACTGTGACCTTTTCCTTTTGTAAAGAACCTTTTTGTGGACATTGGACATTATTAGTACTTAATTTATTATTATTTTTTTGGACTTTTTTCTACTACCTGAGCATTCTTGAACTGCGAAATTTTTCTTTGAACTTGTTTATCTTTTGTACGGTGCTGGTCTACCTTTTTGTGCCTTTGTTCAACAACCTTTTGACTCAGTAAAACTTTTTGAACCTGTCTTGCCTTGGCTGCCTTTCTCTACAATTGAGTTTCCTCTTTGGTCTAGGCAGGCCCGTTTCTAGGATTTTGGGGGCCCTAGGCAAAGGGGTTGTTGGGGGCCCTAGGACATTTTTTTGAACGGGGGAGCCTGACGGGGCAGCCACGGTGCCAGAATCTCTGTTTCGGATGGGCCAGACCATTTCTGGATGGCACTTCAGTCATAGTCACATAGCCTACCATTACAACATAATGTCACAGAATCCATGTAAACCTAATGGAACAAACAGGAAGTTACCTCATACTTAGACAGTGTTGTTTAGGCTATGCAGGGCAACACATATATGATGGGCAACGAAGGCATAGGCCTAACGAGCAAATATACACCAGCAATTTCTGTGAGGAAATGCAATATAGTTATCTCTACAGTTCATGAAACTTCATGAATAAAGACCTGGGCAAATATAGCCCATAAAATTCAATAGGCTCATACTTTCTCATGTAGGCTAATTGAATGTCCTGTTGTTTACTGTAACCTGGCCTATCTCACATAGGCCTATGGTTTTTTGACCCTACCACCAAAATCATGATCTGCATTGCTAATCACAAATAAAGAATTAAGCTTAGGTCTAATCTTTCCAACTGTTTTTAAAATCTAACCGAGGGTGCACTATTTGTGCAAAAATAACTACAGTATTGACTCATAAAACAGTAGCCTAGGCCTACAGTCCAGAAACCCAAGGCTGAGAAACTGATGAACAGGCACAGTGGGGGGTTTGGGGGATATGATATTGGTAAGCAAGAATTCTGTAACCAAGCCAAGGGGGGTCTGCCCCAGACGGTAGGCTATTAATTTAAAAAAAAATATATATATATAAATAAAATAAACGCTCTCAAACGGTGCTTTTTCAGCAGACAACCTCCCTGCTACTACTCTGCCATTTTTCTAAACTTCTAAAAATAAGACAATCCAAACACAACACAAAAGTTGTGTTGTAACAGCCTTCCGATTCCAGTAACAATTCACATTTAATGCAATAAACAATAGGCTAACACATCAGCGCACCGCAGTCATCATTCCAGAAGGGGTGTGTGTTCTTCTGAACCAGGTGATGAATGAAATCACCTGCATTACTCCGTGGTTACAAACAGGCTAAAAATATCCCAGTGTCCTTACCTTGCGTTGTCTTGACCGCAGAATGTATCCCAACCTCTCACTGTAATCCACACGTTTCCATTATGGTCCCAAGTTCCAGTTTGTAA
>NC_085857.1:47288607-47326107 GCF_034702125.1 Engraulis encrasicolus | reverse complement strand
GCATTGTACTGCATTGTACTGTATTGTATTGTATTACTGCAGTGTATGTCACTGTATTGTATAGGCCTACTTTATGTTCCCTTCTGTAGTGTTACTGCTACAGTATGGTACAGTGTGTATTGTAGCCTATAGTCTATGATTTTATCTATAGAGCTGTTTTCTCTGTGGATAGTCAGTGGTGAAATATGCGTGTGCGACGTGGGAGCACTTTACACATATGGATATTTTATCTGTAAACTCATTGGCTTTGCCCTCTTGTTTACGTATAATGCAGAGTTTTAGAATGCGTATTTCGAAACTCTGGTTTTAAGAATTTAGGGGGCAAAAACACACCTGTAAGTTTTTGTTTTTATCCACATGTCATGCTTAAACCGAATAAAAAAAATATCCACATTTTTAAATATCAGCATATGTGTTACCAGCGCCTAAATCATAAAGTTTCACGTCTCTTCTGTGCCATATCGTGTTGCTATTGGTGGATGGTGCATTCAGCTTTGTGAGTCTGTATGAGTGCAGATATTTTGTTTTCATTAAATTGCATGTATTAGGGTTAGGGGTCCCTTCAGATGACTTTGTGATGATTTCAGCGGCCCTATAAGAGAGGAGAGCTTGTATTAATCCCGAGTGAAATTCCTGAGGGAAAATTCAACTTTATCTGTGGGATACGTGTGATGTCAAAATAGTTTGAAAATACTACACCTGTATTGAGGACATCCGAGGAAGAAAGGCGGAGATACAGTAGGCTGATTCGGGTCCTCATTACATTGTATGTAATCGGGGGGTGTGTGTGTGTGTGTGTGTGTGTGTGTGTGTGTGGGGGGGGGGGGGGGGGGGGGGGGGGGGGGGGGGGGCATTCAGACTATTTTTTGTGAGGATTTCAGCTGCCCTGTATATGTGTGAGGAATGGATATGCAGCACATGAATTAAGAACGTCGTCAGAGAAGTGCAGAGAGGCATCACACTTGGCTGACAACCACAGATATATTTAGCAGAGAGAGAGAGAGAGAGAGAGAGAGAGAGAGAGAGAGAGAGAGAGAGAGAGAGAGAGAGAGAGAGAGAGAGAGAGAGAGAGAGAGAGAGAGAGAGAGAGAGAGATCAAACCAGACCACAAGCTAACAAAGAGCGTTAATATGAACGTGAGAAGAAGAGGTGCAGAGATGCAGCAAAGTGGGCTGGCGACCACATTCAGCAGTACAATGTATCCAACACCAACAGACTGAGGACAGATATCTTTTTTTTTTTTTTTTTTCATTTGTCCTTTATTTAACCAGGATGGTCCCGTTGAGTCACAGTGACTCTTCCCACAGGCCAAGAGGCAGCAAGTTAAGAGTTACAAAAGAAAAACATAAAAGAGATGGAACAATGCTACCAAAACACTAGACGAGACAACAAAACATTTGATGTAACACAAGAAGACAAGACTCATATTTCTAGGATTAAAACTACATAAAAAAATGGCAAAAGAAGCATAGACCCATGAGCACCTCGCTGAAAAACAATTACACTGTTCCGTAAAACCAGACTTTAAAAGATTTTTGAAAGCATTTACAGAGGGAAGTGTGTCTAACTGTAGCTTGGAAGGACAAAGAGGTCTTTCCTGATTCTGTTCTAATTGAAGGTGTGATTAACAGTATTCTATTTGTAGATCTTGTACAGTGGATATTGATGTTATATGCCAGCAGATTTGAAATATATGATGGTAATTTTCCTATTAATGCTTTGAGAGTAAAAATCAACAAACAAAACTTTCTCCTGAGAGAGAGTCAACCTGATCCCTCAGATATCAACCTGATATCACTTCAAATGAAACTTGCACATGCATGGGCCTGCTGGCAGACTCAGCTATCATAACAACATTACTGACATTACAGAGGGCCTAAAACTAAAGTCATTAAAGGCCTAATTATGGGGACAACAAGGTTTCAACGTGTGTGTGTGTGTGTGTGTGTGTGTGTGTGTGTGTGTGTGTGTGTGTGTGTGTGTGTGTGTGTGTGTGTGTGTGTGTGTGTGTGTGTGTGTGTGTGTGTACTTCACAAGCATGTGTTACTGCTTGCCTGAGAGAGGAAGAGAGCTGATCGCATACACTTTACATGTTGGGTGACATCTAGTCACCACACACATATACAAAAGGAAGTATTTCAGACCGGACACACTCACTCACACAGATCAGACATCAGTTAGCATATCTCCATATAAGCAACACACACTGTACTACAGTATATAACCTAATTCATAATCCAACACAACAATGAAGATGATCTTCCTCCTGTTCATGCTCTCAGGTAAGTCAATGGTTTATTATGAATTATCATTTATTATTATTGTCTTGTAGAATGTAACAGACAAGTGAAGGATTTGGATGAATTACATAGGCCTAATAGTGTATTGTCTGTCCTCTTTGTTGTTGTTGTTGTTGTTGTTGTTGTTTTTTTGGGGGGGGGTGTCTTTTCATGGAATGATTGGGCTGTATGCATGTGCATATGCATACTGTATGTGCATGTATCTATTCTGTATATGCACACTGCATCCATAATTCTATGTTGTGCATATCTTCTGATAAAGGTTTCTGTACAGTGTTGTTAAGGGTGATTTCTGAGATCCCATATATGCATGTAGTGCAGTGCATTTATAGTGTCTGAACGGGTGAACACTGCAGAGTTCTCTGCTGTTTTGCTGTAAACTCTCAGCAAGTCCTGTTTGGTTACAACGACAGATCTTTGTGAGTGACCTTTGTGAGCAGTGCTTTGTTAGTGCACTGGCTTCCATTAGTGTGCATTCGCAGCAGCACTTGCACGTGGTTCCTTTTTTTATTAAACAATGCAGACACACATGAGAGTGCAACTTAAGCCAGGCTCAAACTACACGACTAGCGATTGTGTGTCCGATGTTGGCGTCGGGGTGCACCGCACACTAGAAGAGAATCGCAACTGTCAATCTTGTCGCTGCTCGCAGCCACCGAGACAATGCCCGACGTTCTATTTCCAGTCGCAAATATCAAACACTGTTTGATTTCTACGACTTGCGATCAGCGACTCTTTGAGCTGCCAAAGTTCTATCTCAGAACGTCGCTCACGACGAGGAAATCTTCCCCGACAATCGCTTGCGATGGTCCTGGGGAGTAACGTTCCAGCGATTGTCGTAAGGGGCGTTTTCAGCCGAGAATCTGCACGATAGTCGTGTAGTTTGAGCCAGGCTTTAGGAACCGTACAGACGGGACTTCCTAAATGAAAAATGGTCTGCATTTATATAGTGCCTCTCCTTCGGGCACTCAAAGCACTTTACACCGGTGGCAGTGGCTGCCACCCTGTTACCAGGAGCAATTTGGGGTTAAGTATCTTGCTCAAGGACACAGCGGTGGGATCAATTATAGTGGGGCTTGAACCTGCAATCTTCTGGTTGTCGAACAGGCTCCTCCAGCACCCAAGCCACCACTGCCCTTCTAATCATGATGTGCATTTTTTTAAAACAAAAGAAGCACAACCCAATTATACTGTTACATGCAGAGGTGGAACGCAACTAAGTATTTTTACTCCGTTACTGTACTTAAGTAGTTTTTTTTGGAATTTGTACTTACTTGAGTTAAAAATAAAAACTCAGACTTTTACTTTTACTCAATTACAATTTTTGACAATTGTCTTGTACTTTCTTAGGCTTAGTTACTAGTTACATTTATCCTAGGTTTTCCTGTTCTGTTTCTGAGTAGCTTCAGCTGCGGGCAGGAAGGTGGGACCAAGCCCCTCTTTAACTGACACCCAGACAGAAAAGATACTTTAAAAAACATTAACAGGACTCCATAATCATGTTCAAATAGAACCGAAAACCGTTGCAGAAACTTTTTGCTAGGACCAAGTAGGTAGACATACTTGTACTTTTGTACTTAACAACTACTTTTAAAAGTTAGTACTTATGACTTTTACTTTAGTACATTTTTGGTGTACAACTTTTACTTTCACTTGAGTAATGTTTTCGTAGGGTACTTCTACTTTTACACAACTTCAGTACTTCTTCCACCTCTGGTTACATGGGGCTTTATGTACATGTGGACACATGTACTGTATATCCTCCTCATTGTCCTCAGTTACAAGGAAGGCCACACTACTATTTAGGTAGCAGTTAGTGGTGCTAAATTATTCAGAAGGGCTATGGGCAGCTTAACCAGAACTAGCAGTGGGAAATGGGCAATGGGCGTTTTATTTTGTACAAGGTGTATGAAGTAGAAGAAGTGAACAAGACGACCCCACATGATATCACATAATATACGCCCCCTAATACCTATTGAACATTTTACGTTTTCTTTCAATTCTACTTTATATACCTCTGTACTTGTTCAAAGCACAGTTTTCTGCTTTGAAGCTATCCATTTTTTTTTCAATCAATGAACACACAGCTCTCTCCCTAACACGTCTCCATGTGATCTTTGTTAGCGCATTGGTTTACTGCATATCTGTATTCAAAGCTGCAGTTGTGTGCGGTTACTTTTTTTGTCAAACAGTGCAGACAGTGTAACTTAGGAACTTAGTACGACATGAACATCTTAATAATTTGCAATTATTGAACAAAAAAGGAGGGCCTTATAGCACATGTTACTGTAGGATGCCATGCATCCCTTCAATGTCTGGGCAATCTCCATTAACCGTGAACATACGCTATAGTCCGACTTGTGCCTACAGAGTTAATATTGAATGCAGAATGCATCACGACTAAAGAGTCATGCATGCACACACATACAGTACATTACGTATTGTGTTCAAGTATTTTTTTTTATTATTAAATTCAACCTATAAAATCTTTGTTGCTGGGCCACTGTGACCCCAAACTGCCGAATGGTTAAACGGTATACTGCACTGGTCTCCAAACAACGGCCCGCGGGCCAACTGCGGCCCGCGGGCAGCAAATTTCTGGCCCGCCATGAGGTTCTTAAAAATGAAACCATAAATGCGCCTATTTGTGGCCATGCGCGATTTTCGATCACAAAAACGTCAGTTATCTCTCCTAAGCATTTGCAAACAGTTAAGTCTTATAATAACAGTCTCATGACAGACATTGACAATGAGGGAAAATGGTGAAGTGCAATCTGTTGTCTCCTAGACATCTAGAGAAGCCTTCATCATTGCGTTTACCTCGGTCATCAGACCATTCGCAATTGTGCGGTATCGAAGCACTCTCCTCTCTTCTGGTTGAAAATGAGGACAATTCTCTCCTTCCCTATTTTTATGTATTTAGCAGGCCAGATACATTTTGTCTTTTGTTTACTCACATTTATGTGAAGTTTGGATGACAATTATCCCGTATTTTGGAAGTATCATTTATGCAAGGTAGTAGCCTACATGTAGAGACGTTAACGCAATTCAAGCTCCAGAGAACAGTCGTTACCAAAAGAAGGGAGGACAAAAACGAAACCAGTTCCTTTAAAATGTCTTGGAAATATAGAGCCAGGTAGAAGATTAGCTGAGTATTCCTGAAGGTCAACGTTGCTGGGTGCAGCCTGCGCGCCGCGGTGAGCCGCGCCCTTTCTTAACATGGAGAGTCATGAGGCGCGAAGAGCACAGTTATTTAAGCCAAGTCGGCAGAGTTTTCTCAACTCTCTTCTGTTTGCAAATGTAAACGATTCTCCTTTGCTTCTATTGTATGTTTTTGTTATATCAGTTTTGCTTTGTCTTGCACTCGTAATAGGCCTATTCAAGGTCTGGCTGACCGTATCTGTATTTCTGTATCGCACGTGTATAACTGTATCGCATTCCTAATTTAGCCTATCTGAAGGCGCCACAGGAGCATCTGAGAACAGTAGGCTACCTTGCTCCACCCTACCCCTCACCCGAATTTCAGAAATGTCCAGGAAACATACGTAGGCTAGTAGTTAGGCAGAATAGGGTTTAATATTCCTGATGGCCCACCTCATCTCCCCGACAGCCCCGGCGGTGCACGGTGCTCATGAGCGTGTTTCCCTTTGTTCAACCAGAAGAGTCTTGAGCGCTCAGTTATGCAGTTAGAGCACTCACTCTGTCCTCTGTTAAATCTGGACGATTCTCCTCCCCTGCACTATTTTTGTGTATTTGTGATATCACCCTCTGCATTTTAGCTGGCGCACTGTAGTAGCCCATTCTAAATGTGGAGGATATTTTTCCCCCGTAGTTTGGTAGGGGCGCGTTATGCGAGATCAGTTGAGCAGAGAATGCATGACAGTGTCAGGATCCGGACCCACATGTCTTGTTTTTGGACCCTTGTGTTTTGATGTCTCTCCCCCCTTGTGCTCTGTATGGGTTTCCTTGTGTTTTTGTTTACATTTTTGACCTGTCACCTTCTCTGTCCATGTGCTTTTGTGTTTTCCTGTCATGTGTTCTGCCCCACCCCTCGTTTGTGTCACCTGGTCCTCTTGTCTCGTTTGCCTTGCTTAGTTCTCCTGATTGTTTCCATCTGGTACCTGCCCCTTTTCTCGCTTCCTTGTTATCCTCCCGTTACCCATGCCTGCCTTCAGTCACTGTCTGCACCTGCTTACCTTGTTTGTCATTGCGCTCACCTGTTCTAGTTAGTCTCGTTTGCCCTGGTCATTGTCTCCACCTGTGTCTTGTCCTATCGTCTGCCCTGCTCATGTCCTTTTCTTATTGTCTGTGATTTAGTGTTTGATTGTCCCATTTGGTTCCTTGTTTGCCCCTCTGCCCTCGGTGATCTTTGTAATTGTCCACTCGTCTCCTTGTAGTCTTGCCACCTGCTCCCTGTTGTCTCCTGCCCTATCGTGTGCCACTTTGTTATCCCCCCCTGTGTATTTAAGTCCTGTGTTTCCATTGTCTTGCGTGGAATCATTTGTCCTGTTGTGTCGAATCGCTGTCCGTGAAACCTGTAAGTTTATCCCTGTATCCTGTAACTGTTATCCCGTGTTCTGTGTAGGCTAATGATAGTTTTTTCCCCCCTCGTGGGTTTTTGTTTTCTCGTTCCTTGAGCTTTGTTCTGTTCCGAGTTTTGAGTTATAATAAACCCCTGACCTTTCCTGGATTTTTTTGTGTGCTGCATTTGGGCTCTTCCTGAGAAAAACCTGACAGAATGATTCCACCAACTCTGAGCCCAGCAGCATACTTAGCCGAGCTGGCCAGCTCGACTCCTGCCCCCATCCAGCTTGGGTGCATCACCGCAAAGACTGCCAACCAGCCTGACCCCTTCCCTCTAGCCACCAAGCCGGAACCACCAGTCATCCTGCAAGACCTGGAGGACTTCTACCTCCTTTTCAGAAGGTTATCCCCGACCATGTACAATCCAGGTAACCCAAAAAGACGACTGGTGGCCGTACGAGTTTTTAAGAACGTGCTGCTCAAGAAACCATGGCTCCTCCAGTATGGCCAGCTGGATGAGCTGTTGGCCGATGCGATCGATCTCGAGGAGGATCTGATGATTGAGGACTCCCTGACTGCCAAGCCACCAGAGCCAAGCACGCCGCCTGTCCCGGATGCACCAACCCCGGTCAAGACCCCTGCTCGGGCGAAGATCCCAGACGCCATCGCTCCAACTGGTGCATCCGATGACGTCGCTCCGGCGAAGAACCCCACTGCAGCAGGGACCCCCGGAGATGTCGCTCCGGCGAAGAACCCCACTGCGGTCAGGAACCCCGAAGAAGTTGCTCTGGCCAAGACCACCAACGCTGCCGAGACCCCCGACGTGGCCAAGACCCCCGACGCGGTCGAGACCCCCGACGCAGACGTCGTCATCCCGGCCGAGACCCCCGATGCGGCCGAGACCCCCGATGCGGCCGAGACCCCCGAGGTGGCCGAGACCCCCGGCACTGCCGAGACCCCCGGCACTGCCGAGACCCCCGGCACGGACGTCGTCATCCCGGCCGAGACCCCCGACGCGGCCGAGACCCCCGACGCAGTCGAGACCCCCGACGCAGACGTCGTCATCCCGGCCGAGACCCCCGACTCGGCCGAGACCCCCGACTCGGCCGAGACCCCCGGCACGGCCGAGACCCCCGGCACGGACGTCGTCATCCCGGCCGAGACCCCCAACGCGGCCGAGACCCCCGATGTGGCCGAAACCCCCGGCACGGATGTCGTCATCCCAGCTGAGACCCCCGACGCGGCCGAGACCTCCCATGCGGCCGAGACCCCCGGCACGGACGTCGTCATCCCAGCCGAGACCCCCGACACGGCCGAGACCCCCGACGCGGCCGAGACCCCCGACGCAGACTTCGTCATTCCGGCCGAGACCCCCGACGCGGGCGAGACCCCCGACGCGGCCGAGACCCCCAACGCGGGCGAGACCCCTAACACGGCCGACACCCCCCGTGCACCTGAGACCCCCGGCGGAGCTGAGTCCCCCAACGCGGACGCCGTCATCCCGGCTGAGACCCCCGACGCGTCTGGGACCAACGACGCCGCTGAAACCCCCAACACGGTTGTTGCCACCCCCGCTGAGAGCCCCGACGCATCCGAGACTCCGGACGCGGAAGCAGAAGCAGTCATCCTGGCCGTGGACTATGACTTTGTGCTCCCTGACCCTGGACCCCATGCGTCGGTTACACCGCTGGGCGCACCAGAGCCAGAGGCTGTCGCACCTGCCCAAGCCACACCCCTGGAGGATGATGCGTCCACTCTAACCGAGACCCTGGCGGGTGAAGCACCTGATTCTTGGACACCGCCTGCCGGTCTTCCAGCGCCACTCGTAACTGGCCTTCCTGCTGATGGTCCACCCAATCCTCTCCTTGTTTGCTCCCCCTCTGTTCCTGTTTGCTCTGCCTCTGTTCCTGTTTGCTCTGCCTCTGTTCCTGTTTGCTCTGCCTCTGTTCCTGTTTGCTCTGCCTCTGTTCCTGTCGGCGCCACCCCTGTTCCTGTCGGCGCCACCTCTGTTCCTGTCGGCGCCACCCCTGTTCCTGTCGGCGGCGCCTCCTCCCCAGCTCCTGTCGGCGGCGCCTCCTCCCCAGCTCCTGTCGGCGGCGCCTCCTCCCCAGCTCCAGTCGGCGGCGCCTCCTCCCCAGCTCCAGTCGGCGGCGCCTCCTCCCCAGCTCCAGTCGGCGGCGCCTCCTCCCCAGCTCCAGTCGACGGCGCCTCCTCCCCAGCTCCAGTCGACGGCGCCTCCTCCCCAGCTCCAGTCGACGGCGCCTCCTCCCCAGCTCCTGTCGGCGGCGCCTCCCCCCCAGCTCCAGTCGACGGCGCCTCCTCCCCAGCTCCAGTCGACGGCGCCTCCTCCCCAGCTCCAGTCGGCGGCGCCTCCTCCCCAGCTCCAGTCGGCGGCGCCTCCTCCCCAGCTCCAGTCGGCGGCGCCTCCTCCCCAGCTCCAGTCGGCGGCGCCTCCTCCCCAGCTCCAGTCGGCGGCGCCTCCTCCCCAGCTCCAGTCGGCGGCGCCTCCTCCCCAGCTCCAGTCGGCGGCGTCCCCTCCCCAGCTCCAGTCGGCGGCGCCCCCTCCCCAGCTCCAGTCGGCGGCGCCTCCTCCCCAGATCCTGTCGCCGCCTCACCTGCTCCAGCTCCCGCCTCTCCTGCTCCAACTCCCGCCTCTCCTGCTCCAACTCCCGCCTCCCAGTGTGCTCCAGCTCCCGCCTCCTGGTCTTCGTCTGTGTTCCAGCCTGCACCGCCCCCTGTGTTCCAGCCTGCACCGCCCCCTGTGACCCAGTTCGCTCCCTCTACTCACCCCAACCCAGTGTTTTCGGAAACCCTTCTTATTCCTGTGCCAGTCACCATCCCAGTTACTCTTCCCCTCACCGTCCCAGTGTCTGTCCCCATCTGTGTCCAGGTTCCCACTCCTGTGTCTGTCCCTGTTCGTGTTCCAGCACGTTCGGCCCGTTTCCGCTCACCAGTTTTTGTCAATGTCACGGTGACTGTGCCCGTCCCGGTCTTTATATCTGTCTCCGTTCCTGTCACTGTCCCGGTCACCGTGCCTGTCAAGATCCCTGTGTTCGTTCCTGTCAGTGTTCCCCAATCTGTAGTGCCATCCTCCCAACCCTCCTGCTCTCCTCCTCCGTTCGTGTCTACCTGCCCCTCTGAGTCCGCTCGCTCTCCTGCCTCTGCCCTGCCCTCTGCATGCCCCCCTGTTGTTGCCCAATGCCCCGAGCCTGCCCGGTTCGCCTCATCTGTTCCTTGCCCTGAGCCTGTCCCATGCTCTGAACTCTGTACCCCTACCTGTTTGACCCCTTCTCTGGCCAGGCGCCCACCACCTGAACTTGCTGGACGTTCCTTGGGCCGTCTGGGAGCCGTCCCTTGAGGGGGGGGGTACTGTCAGGATCCGGACCCACATGTCTTGTTTTTGGACCCTTGTGTTTTGATGTCTCTCCCCCCTTGTGCTCTGTATGGGTTTCCTTGTGTTTTTGTTTACATTTTTGACCTGTCACCTTCTCTGTCCATGTGCTTTTGTGTTTTCCTGTCATGTGTTCTGCCCCACCCCTCGTTTGTGTCACCTGGTCCTCTTGTCTCGTTTGCCTTGCTTAGTTCTCCTGATTGTTTCCATCTGGTACCTGCCCCTTTTCTCGCTTCCTTGTTATCCTCCCGTTACCCATGCCTGCCTTCAGTCACTGTCTGCACCTGCTTACCTTGTTTGTCATTGCGCTCACCTGTTCTAGTTAGTCTCGTTTGCCCTGGTCATTGTCTCCACCTGTGTCTTGTCCTATCGTCTGCCCTGCTCATGTCCTTTTCTTATTGTCTGTGATTTAGTGTTTGATTGTCCCATTTGGTTCCTTGTTTGCCCCTCTGCCCTCGGTGATCTTTGTAATTGTCCACTCGTCTCCTTGTAGTCTTGCCACCTGCCCCCTGTTGTCTCCTGCCCTATCGTGTGCCACTTTGTTATCCCCCCCCTGTGTATTTAAGTCCTGTGTTTCCATTGTCTTGCGTGGAATCATTTGTCCTGTTGTGTCGAATCGCTGTCCGTGAAACCTGTAAGTTTATCCCTGTATCCTGTAACTGTTATCCCGTGTTCTGTGTAGGCTAATGATAGTTTTTTCCCCCTCGTGGGTTTTTGTTTTCTCGTTCCTTGAGCTTTGTTCTGTTCCGAGTTTTGAGTTATAATAAACCCCTGACCTTTCCTGGATTTTTTTGTGTGCTGCATTTGGGCTCTTCCTGAGAAAAACCTGACAGATACATCGGGAATGCGTTGGAGGAAAACTAATATGATTTTCGAAAACAACCGCAATAAAGAAATATATAGACGAGGATTCCTGGAAACTAACTATTTCATCTGCCTGGGTGCCACCTGTTGCATGGGCTTGCATCTTTTCTGTTCAGGCAGAGGTGAGATGCAGCGCACGAGTTCAATGAGATTTAATCGCTATGGAAATGACTTCTGTTCCTCGATCGAATTGGGTTTTTAGCGCACATTGACCTATATTTGTTTTAGGTCTTGTCATGTAGCCTAAATCTCTCTCCCCCTCCCTCCCTCCGTGCCGTGACTGAAGTGGCTCTGCTGGAGAGCACGTTCAGCAGTTGAACATGCATTCAGCAGTTGAACGTGCTCTCTCTCTCTCTCTCTCTCTCTCTCTCTCTCTCTCTCTCTCTCTCTCGTTAACCTGTCCACAGTTGGTCTTTATTTACATTCCTCCCTGGCACTATATTGCAACAGCTAATACTAATATTTTAATATTTCAACAGTGTTTCTATTATTTATTTTTATTTTTATTATTATTATTACGGTATTATTATTTTATTTTTTTTTGGGGGGGGGGTCTGGCCCGCGGCCTCGCTTGCTCTACATTATTTGGCCCTTGGGAAAAGTTAATTGGAGACCACTGGTATACTGCAATCTCAGGGGGATAAAGGGGTGACTGTATGAGGGGCTTGCCATATGGATTAAATGCATGGGTCAGTTTGTCGTCCCTGTCTAGCTGTGATCTCATGTGAACACACCCTCTCTTGATCCCACAGGTGCAGGTGATGCCTTGTCTGTCACTGGCCTTAAAGGAGGTGATGTCATCATCAAATGTGAATATAACAAGGCATCATATAAAAGCAACAGGAAGTACCTGTGTAAAGGGTCCAAGACATCGTGCTCCAGCAGCATAAAGGCAGACAGCAGGAAAAGTCCTGAACATGGCCAGAAGTTCTCCCTCTATGACAACCCAACAGATGGGAACTTCATGGTATTGATCAGGGACTTGACTGTTGAGGACAGAGGGCCATACCAATGTGTGGTGGAGAAAGAAGTGCAACAACAAGACAACAAGATCTCTACTGAGATAGAGCTGAAAGTTGAGGGAGGTACAGGTATGTGTTATGGATTTAGATTACTGACTTAGCCGTCTTGATTTGACTTTAATAATATTAAGATCTTATGAGAATTATGTAGACACTGTGAATGGTGTCTCTGTATGCCATTTCTTATTTTGGTTTGCCAATTTTAAATAAAATGTAGTGAATAAAAAGTGAATGTAACTTGAAATATCTGATCAGATGTGTGGAAGTATAATAATGAATCTTTCTTCTAGCATTGACTCATGTAACAAATCCTGCAACATACACATACCCTCCTGGGGGAAGCACCGAGGTGAAATGTGATTTTCCTGAACGCTACAAACACAGGACCCACAACCTCTGCCACAACCATCCTATGGTCTTAGAATGCTTTAAACTCAAAACACCTGAATCAACCAAGATGAGAGTACAAAAACTATCCTCTGGTAAGGAAGGGTGGTCAGTGTCCCTTTCCCAGCTGTCTGAAATAGATGCCGGGGACTACTGGTGTGGAGCAGGGGAAGTTACTGAAGATGACCGATCCATTACTCTCACAAAGAAAATCCAACTAACGTTGGGTAAGTTATTGGCCTGCTCATTTACGCGATTTATGCATTTTCAGTTAAAACTGCATTCAAGTTTGTGCTGCCACAGCAGTGCTAGTAGTCTAGGTAGTTATCCGTAGTTTTCATTTCTTTAGTCTATGGTTTGTGAACCACGTCTAAGTAGCTAAATGCAGGTTGATACATGCCACAGCTAATTTTAAGCTGAAAATGCATTGCATAGTTTACTACGATTTATTTAGTGTTGATGTCTTTGTTGTTTTGTCTATTTAGAGAAAAAGATATGTGCATATGAGGGGGAGAAAGTGGAGATCACATGTCCATACCACCCCGAGGATTCTGGGAAAAGGAAGTTCCTCTGTCGGGGTGAATGTAACAAATCAGACAAAAAGCTCATCAGTACAGAGACTAATAAGAAGAATGCAACCTTTGCAAGGTTTACATTGTGTGACTACCCTGATGCAGCAGTCTTCACTGTGAACATCACTGGACTGACTGCAAAGGATTCTGCGAAATACTGGTGTGGGACAAAGAATACTGCTGTGTTCCTATATCACTATTACACAGACCTGGAGGTGACATCAAAGGGTTTACATTCATCATCATCATCATCATCATCATCATCATCTTCATCATTACCATCATCATCATCATCATCATCATCGTCGTCGTCAAAAAATGTTTGTGGCACGAATACCCCAAAGCCTTCACCCTTCCTTACCCGTCCATATCCCCAACCCCAACCGAGTCCATCGTACGCGTCTCTACGCACGTCATCTCCTCCTGGGCTACTGTGGTCCTCCTCCTCCGCGTCTGTAGAAGAGCATGTGGCTCCTCCATCTCCCCCATCATCAACCTCAACAGCAAACGGTATGCATGCAGATGCACCTGTAGTAGGCTTATGTAAAATATGCCAACATTCATGTATGCCCCCCCCCCTCCCCTACCCAAATTGATTTCTTGGCTTCACTTATGTACCACAGAATATTTTGTGTATTAAAATTTTGGACTTTTCTTACCTTTTATGGATATGACAGTTTGAGCTGATGACAGAAAAGTCATTGGACAAAGAGACAGGGGAGGATCGGGAAATTATCTCTGACTTGAATTGACCGCGGGTTTTACATTCACACACACACACACACACACACACACACACACACACACACACACACACACACACACGCGCGTGGTGTAACACTCAGTGTCTCAGCCATTTGAGTCACTGCTGGGACCGTACCTAAAATTGTTGGTGTGTGTGTGTGTGTGTGTGTGTGTGTGTGTGTGTGTGTGTGTGTGTGTGTGTGTGTGTGTGTGTGTGTGTGTGTGTGTGTGTCCTACAGGTGCTGTTCTACCAGTGTGTGTGGCTGTGGCTGCTGTTGCTCTGCTGGTGGGAGTGGTGCTCTACTTTCAGAGGAAAAAGAAATCACAAGAACAAGGTCACACGCACGCATACACACACACACACACACACACACACACACACACACACACACACACACACACACACACACACACACACACACACACACACACACACACACACACACACACACACACACACACACACAGAGAGAGAGAGAGAGAATTGTCTGTTAAATATAGGACTTGCATTCATGCAATATAACTTTGAGAATATTATTCTGAGAATATGAACTGTGATCTATGGCTTGCACATTTAGTGTTAACTAGTCACATGGGTGCTTGATTATGTATTGGATATTCCTTCTCTTACAACTCAGATTCTCACTTTCACATAGCCTAGATGTGGTGGTGGTGATTTTGAACTGTGCTTGAGAGAGTGGAAGGGAATCGTTTTTGACCGTGGTTGTAATGGTAAATCTGAACCAACTGAATGGAAACTTGGATCAGAGTCAGACAGTAATAACATCATCAGACCTTCAGGTAAAATTTTACCTGAATGACAACCTCAATTGAATGAGAGAGAGAGAGAGAGAGAGAGAGAGAGAGAGAGAGAGAGAGAGAGAGAGAGAGAGAGAGAGAGAGAGAGAGAGAGAGAGAGAGAGAATAGCTAAAATTATTTTTGTCTTCCTCACAGCCCAAGTGAACCCAGGCCCTCGGAGACAGGATCCAGATTCAAACACCATTCGGTTGGATCAACCGGACCAGGCCCCTACTGTTCAACAAGGTTCAGTTTATCAAAACCTCTCAGCATCTCAGCATCACGACCAGGACCATAGACAGGAATCCCCACAAGAGCCTGCTTATGAGAGCCTAAACCCAAACACCATATCTGTACCTGCTTACCAAACCCTAAACCAAAACACCGTAACCGACCCGGCCTACTAAACCCTAAACCAAAACACTGTAACCGACCCAGCCTACCAAACCCTAAACCCAAACACCGTAACCGACCCAGCCTACCAATGCCTAAACCCCAATACCGTAACCGACCCAGCCCACCAATGCCTAAACCCCATCACCATGAACGACGCAGTTTATCAGAGCCTAAACCAAGACACATGACTGACCCAGTCTACCCAATCATAAACCCAACCACTATGATGACCCTGCGCAGAACCTAGACCCAAGATTTCTGACAGAACCTCTGTACCCTCTCCACCAGGACAGGGCATATTAGAGAGTTACACCCAAGAATCATGACAGACACAACATAACAGAAGCTAAACCAACTCTCCAGGAATTACACGATATACCAGGAAATGTAGTAGTTCCCACACACAACCAAGAGGACGCAAACCAGGGGTGGATTTCTCGAATCCGACCAAAATTAGCCTTCGAACCAAGTAAGTACGAACGAAGTCCGACACAACAACTAACCAACAACGATGATTTCTCGAAAGCCTCAAACCAACAAAGTCCGATGTAGGTACGAAGTAAGTCCGATGAAATTCCAACCAAGTAAGTTCAGACGCACGATGAAGTTGTCGGAAATGCTCGGAGTGTCTCGCCTCAGCTCGGGTGCATTTGTCGCAAAGCAGTGACGCTGTACCACACAGTGCCTGTCAGTTTCAGGCTATACATCTATCAAAGTCCACAAATCTTTGTCAACACAATCATGTCCCCGACTTCACCCCTCTTCAACTGCAGTTACCAAATGCGACATTACAATCCACCATGTATTATTTTTACTTAGGTTTTGCATATCCTATAATGTTTAATATTGTACACTATTCCTACCACCAATATGGAAGCATGGTTGGTGGGTGAGTGGTTAGAATGTCGGAATTCCATACACGTTTGCCGTTTCCTTATCGGAGGCGTGAGTTCAATCCCCGGTGAATATAGCCCTAGGCTATATAATAACCACCCATCACATCTTTTTTCCAGAACGGCAAGCGAAGTCATTCTCACGCTCATGGGCAACGCAACACTTTCAACAGGTCATGGCCAGGCAGATTGCAGTTAAATGCTGCTTGAAATGATAACTGAAATTACGCTTGAGAATTAATAAAACATATCAGAATGTTTATTTAATTTTCCAGTCTGCACGCGTCTTTACGCGCAACGTAAGCGGGTGGAACTGCCATTATTGCCGTTGTACATAAAGACGCGCAGGAAGGGACCTATGGAAGGGGCCGTTAATGTCTGTAAACATGGCACATTCAAAGTCCTTCAATGTCGGAAAAGGCCTGTTAACACAATCATATCCCCAAAATCCACCCCATTAAATGCAATAACCAAATGTCGGTCTACACATCACCATCAATGAAGAGCAATGGGCGGTGAATGGTAAGCGCGAAGGCATTTTCAGTGTGACAAGATTTCGATTCCCTCAGTAAGATAGGCCTACATTAAACGCAGGTGCCTATTCCTCTGCGCAACTGTTTATCCAACCTCTGTGTGTGCGTAAAGTGGCCGATCCACGCGTGCTGTTGGGCGCGCTGGTGGGCGCGCTTGTGGAGCTCTGGCATCCGAGAGTCTTTGCCTCGCAGCCACGCACGCAGTCACATTAAGGCCAAGTCAAATTGCTTTTCACCTGTATTTTACAAAAACACAAAACGATGGCCCAATTCACACAGATAGAGAAATAATGACACGATGCGCTGTGTTGTTTTCTGATCCCCCTGACTGCACTGCACTTCGTGCGCCATGGGGCTATTTGGAGTGTGCTCACTGCTGAAACAACATTTGCTTTAACAGTAGCCTATTGGCCGGCTGCTTGTGACAGACTTGTATTACAATAGTAGAATTGAAATGAAAAGAATATGAATACTATAAGACCTAGTAACGCGAAGAAGTGTCCTATTCTTGTCATCACGCTCGCCTTTCCGAGTGCCTTTCCATTACGCACTATTTCAACATACTAGGGCAGTTGCATAATGTTCATTTTTGAACTTGTTGTAGCTTACGATGTAGTTTGGAGTTCTTGTGGACTAAGGCATAGCCTATAATGCAAGGAGGACAAGAAGGATCAATAATGGTGAACAGCGCATTTCGCAATGGCAACTTATAGGCTACATGTATTTCCATGTAGCCTATGCTTGTTGGAGTTTAATCAAAATGTGCTATTGGCTTTGTTATGTGTGGAGATATGTGAGCAATTAAATAATCTGCATTCATGCGAGATGCTGCTTTTGGTGTTGGTTCAAATCCCGATGGTAATCAAACGGTTCTTTTTTTTGGCGCAGCTTTGATTGATCGGAGCTCGTGAAGCACGATAGTGGAACATATAATTTCCTACTGTATTTGGGCAATATTTTTGTCCCCTATTTGAATATTGTGTTGGTGGGGGTTTTTTCAGCCCTGTTCGTAACATGACTAGACATTAGGTGTAGTATGGGTCGGAGGCTTGTGCACTTGGTGGCAGTAATCGATCGATGTTGCTTGAACTCTGCCTGAACCCGCCCCAAACCACGAGCAAGAGTGACGTGCTTCCCAAAACAAAGGTGAACTAGCTAACCATGCTATTCGTTCCAATTCCGACAGTAGTACTAACGAACAGCCCCTACTTCGTTTTGCAGGAACGCCTGAGTCGTTCGCACCAACATCGAACGAACGACTAACTACATTATTTGTAAACATTGGTACTTTGTACGTCCGAACGAAGTGTTCCAGAAACAGTTTTGTCGCACCTGGGTCGTTAGTTGCTACACAGTAAAAATTTACAAGGATTTCAGAGTAATTTACTGTGAAATCTCACAGTTAATTACTCTGATGTTCTGGTACACTATGCTACTGTGATGGTCACACGGCACACAGCAAATTAGTCTGAAATCATTGTATCACTTGCCATTTCTCACCTAACTTGCACATCACAGTATTTTACTGTGCTCTTCAAGGATAACCAGCATGACAAAGTGATAAACTAGGAAACATCACAGTAAACTACTGTGTGGGCGGAGCATCTATTAAATTATTAGTGCATTGGGGCACAACTTCAGTCAAAGACAGGTTGGGCTCTTCATTACAATCACACCTTTCATTGACATTTTCAGCAAATTATTTCATTCTTAATGTCTTGTAGTATACATGTCTACACCCATCATCAGTTCACTACTAGATCCCCACTCTCTGTCAATTCACAGAAGAATGAGCTTATATATATTGGGAGATATACATGACCATCTTCATGACGGTGGGAATATGGTCATTTTTCTTGTGTACCACTTTAAATAGTACGACCCCTACAATAAACACAGAATATAACAAGGAGTAATATTTTGAAGCACACTTAATATATTCCTTCTAGATAAATGGCTCTCCATAAGTGCATTGCATGATGGGACACGATCTGAAGCACGTATGTCCTAAGCCCCTCCCCCTCAGGTTGCACATATTGACATGAGGAAGTGAGAAAAAGATGACCAAGCATGGGAAGACATGTAGCAAACAAGAAGTTGATGACTAAATGTCGCTCAAGTGTCTGAAGGCCCAGATTGCGCTATATGGCAGTCTTGGCCTAATGGTTAGGGAGGTGGCCTTAAGTTCAGAGGGTTGCAGGTTCAAATCCCTCCGATCCCTACATTGCCCTAGGGACAGCAACCATTATTGTATATTTGTATATCACTTTGAGTAAAGGAGTCAGCCCTCAACCCAACTGACATGCCTTCCCATTGAACTTTCGCCTACTTCAAGTGTGTAACAATATCTTACTGTGAACTCACAGGGAGTTACTGGCTACTAATTGCATTCATTTCACAGTAACATACTGTGAATTTGTCATATCACAGTTAACTACTGTAAAGGCGTCAGCCTTCAACCCAACTGACATGCCTTCCCATTGAACTTTCGCCCACTTCAAGTGTGTAACAATATCTTACTGTGAACTCACAGGGAGTTACTGGCTACTAATTGCATTCATTTCACAGTAACATACTGTGACATTCTGCCATAATTTGTTACTGTGAAATTCAGAGAGACTTTTCGTCATATCACAGTTAACTACTGTGCGGTTATAACAGGTGTTTTCTTCGTGAAGGCCATGATTGTGTGCATTATGTGGCTGCCTTGGCCTAATGGTTAGGGAGGTGGACTTAAGATCAGAGAGTTGCAGGTTCTAATCCCTCCTAACCCCGCATTACCCTAGGGACAGTAACCAATGGTGCATATCTGTATGTCACTTTAGGTTGCTCCTGGCCATGATGGAGTGTAATTACTTATTGTCAGGCCTAATTAGAAGAAGGTCTATGATTGGAAATGTTGCTGGTTCTGCTTCCAATAAATGAAGTTGCAACCAATGTGCTACACAAACACTTTTTTAAGTTGGCACCTGCTAATGCCTTTGTCTTGGATGTGCACGCCAAAACTCCAGCATCCAATTTTAAAACAGAATATTGCCACCTAGTAAAAAAAAAATAGGCTATCTTGTGAAGTGCCATTGCACAATTGAAAGTCAAATGCTTGACATGATTGACATTGCCTACCATCAACCAGGAACAATGGTAGTGCCCAATCAATCTGTCAATTAGTACCTGCCCTCACTTGAGTATATATGACTGTTACAAGTTCATTGAATTACTTCCTGCAGCTGCCACATTCCTGATTACTCTGGTCACATGGTTAACTTTCACCTCTATATAAACTCAGACTGTCACAATGCTTGAGTTGCTTGCCTAAATGACTGGTTCGCTGGCTCTCTGTCCGGCTTGTTGGTTAGTGAGCTAACTGACCGACCAACTGACTGTTTGTTGGCCAGCTGGTTGGCTGGCTAACTGACTCTTTTGGTTGACTGTATGACTGGTTTGTTAGCTGGCTAGCCATACAACTGACTTGTTTGTTGGTTAGTTGGCTGACTAACTGAGTGTTAGTTGGTTAGCCGGCTCTTTGGCTGGCTAGCTGACAACTGACTCTTTTTGTTGGCTGGTGGACTGGTTTGTTGGCTAGCTTGCTATTTAGTTGGTAGTGAGTATTGTGGTAGCAGGTACCCTTTTTGGTGTGTTGCTTACTTGATTAAGAAATTTCAGGATTGTCTAATTATGCTCAACTAGAGTATTCTATGCTCACAGGTTAATGTACTCTCATTCAGGAGATANCTATTATTAAGTGGTAATAATATTGCACATACTGCAGAAACTTGAATTTCTCTGTGGTTATGGATAGTTTGGATGTTGGATGGTTGGATAGTATGGATAGTTTTTGTCTATCAATATAAGAGAACAGTGTGATGGACTGGTTCCATGCCACAGTTGTCTCAGTCATGGTGGGGAATGGGAGGTGCCACAATAACATGGTAGCTACCTCTTTTGTGGTGATGAATGGAGGGGCGGGATCATGGTAGTGTGGGTAGGGTGACAGTAACTTACTGTGGTGTGGCCACAGTAAACTACTGTGAGAAGATCACAGTAAACTGTGAGGATGGCCACAGGGAATTACTGGCTACTAATTGCATTCATTTCACAGTAGTTTACTGTGACATCACGGGAATATTTTTTACTGTGTACATTAGTTAGCAACGAAGGTTTCGAGAATGTTAGCCAAGTATGAGAGAACAAACAATAAATTCAGCTTTTCCATTTAACCCCCTCACATTTATTTTCATTTTATTTAGTAATTTCAGTAGTGATCATTTACTGAATAAATGAAGATAATGTCTAGATTGATTTCATTACTTCATTTCTATGTTCTGATTGCGTTTCTTTCTTTTTTTTTTTTTAAGTCTGATCATTTAGTCAAACTTGCACCATTGGTTACTAGTACTGGTCTGATTTTTTTAGATGTGTCCTAGTATCTCTATAAGAGGGTATGTCCGTCCGTCCGTCCGTCAGCCTGTCTGTTTGTCCGTATGAAACACATTCATTGTAATTCCCTAATGTGTGCACAAGATGGCAGTGCATAGGCAGACACATCTTTGTCCCCCTGTCGGATTTGTTTTTTTCTTTACTATATAGGGGATTTTCTTTATTGTATGCTAATGATGCGCGATACATTTACAGCTTCTCTGTTTTCTGAATTATGGTCTGCAGTATGTTGTATATTACTGTATTATACTGTATATTATGTTGTCTTCTGAAGTGTTTGCTGCATTGTATTGTATTGTATTGTATTGTATTGTATTGTATTGTATTGTATTGTATTGTATTGTATTGTATTGTATTGTATTACTGCAGTGTATGTCACTGTATTGTATAGGCCTACTTTATGTTCCCTTCTGTAGTGTTACTGCTACAGTATGGTACAGTGTGTATTGTAGCCTATAGTCTATGATTTTATCTA
This sequence comes from Engraulis encrasicolus, assembly GCF_034702125.1. Lineage (NCBI taxonomy): Eukaryota > Metazoa > Chordata > Actinopteri > Clupeiformes > Engraulidae > Engraulis > Engraulis encrasicolus. Next base: position 47,304,770 of record NC_085857.1, on the reverse strand, counting down.
TAGAGCTGTTTTCTCTGTGGATAGTCAGTGGTGAAATATGCGTGTGCGACGTGGGAGCACTTTACACATATGGATATTTTATCTGTAAACTCATTGGCTTTGCCCTCTTGTTTACATATAATGCAGAGTTTTAGAATGTGTATTTCGAAACTCTGGTTTTAAGAATTTAGGGGGCAAAAACACACCTGTAAGTTTTTGTTTTTATCCACATGTCATGCTTAAACCGAAATAAAAAAAAAACAAATTTTAAAATATCAGCCTATGTGTTACCAGCGCCTAAATCATAAAGTTTCACGTCTCTTCTGTGCCATATAGTGTTGCTATTGGTGGATGGTGCATTCAGCTTTGTGAGTGCAGATTCTTTGTCTTCGTTAAATTGCATGTATTAGGGTTAGGGGGCCCTTCAAATGACTTTGTGATGATTTCAGCAGCCCTGTAATAGAGGAGAGCTTGTACAAGTATTAATCCCGAGTGAAATTCCTGAGGGAAAATTCAACTTTATCTGTGGGATACGTGTGATGTCAAAATAGTTTGAAAATACTACACCTGTATTGAGGACATCCGAGGAAGAAAGGCGGAGATACAGTAGGCTGATTCGGGTCCTCATTAGGCCTACATTATGTGTAATCAGGGAGGGGGCCATTCAGATGATTTTTGTGAGGATTTCAGCTGCCCTGTATATGTGTGAGGAATGGATATGCTGTGTGTACTTAAAAGCGTTTGAAAATGCTGCACATGAATTAAGAACGTCAGAAGTGCAGAGAGGCATCACACTTGAAAACTGAAAACCACAGATACATTTAGCGACGAGAAAGAGAGAGAGAGAGAGAGAGAGAGAGAGAGAGAGAGAGAGAGAGAGAGAGAGAGAGAGAGAGAGAGAGAGAGAGAGAGAGAAAGAAAGAGAGGGAGAGAGAGAGAGATAGACCACAAGCTAACAAATAGGAAGAGGGCTAATACGAACATCAGAGAAAGAGGTGCAGAGATGCATCGAGGTGGGCTGGCGACCACATTTAGCAGTAAAATGTATCCACCAACAGCAGACTGAGGACAGATTTTTTTTTTTGTCCTTTATTTAACGAGCAAGGTCCCGTTGAGTCACAGTGACTCTTCCCCCAGAGAGTCCTAGCCAAGAGGCATAAGTTAAAAGTTACAAAAGAAAAACACAAAAGACATGGAACAACGCTACCAAAACACTAGACGAGACAACAAAACATTTCATGTGACACAAGAAGACAAGACTCACATTTCTAGGATTAAAACTAAATAATAAAATGGTAAAAGAAGCATAGACCCATGAGCACCTCATTTAAAAACAATTACACTGTTCTGTAAAACCAGACTTTAAAAGATTTTTTAAAGCATTTACAGAGGGAAGTGTGTCTAACTGTAGTTTGTTTTGAAATTCGTTCCAAAGGTATGGGGCATAGAAGGAGAAAGAGGTCTTTCCTAGTTCTGTTCTTATTGAAGGAGTGATTAACAATATTTTATTTGTAGATCTTGTACAGTGGATATTGATGTTATATGCCAGCAGATTTGAAATATATGATGGTAATTTTCCTATTAATGCTTTGAGAGTAAAAATCAACAAACAAAACTTTCTCCTGAGAGAGAGTCAACCTGATCCCTCAGATATCAACCTGATATCACTGCGAATGAAACGTGCACATGCATGGGCCTGCTGGCAGTCTCAGCTATCATAACAACTGACATTACAGAAGGCCTGAAACTAAAGTCATTATAGGCCTAAATGAGGACAACATGGTTACAACGTGTGTGTGTGTGTGTGTGTGTGTGTGTGTGTGTGTGTGTGTGTGTGTGTGTGTGTGTGTGTGTGTGTGTGTGTGTGTGCGTGTGCGTGTGCGTGTGCGTGTGCGTGTGCGTGTGTGTGTACTTCAAAAACATGTGTTACTGCGCAAGCATGTTTGCCTGAGAGAGGAAGAGGGCTGATCTCATACACTTCACATGTTGGGTGTCATCTAGTCACTACACACGTATACAAAAGGAAGTATGTCAGACCAGACACACTCACTCAGACAGATCAGACATCAGTTAGCATATCTCCATATAAGCAACACACACTGTACTACAGTATATAACCTAATTCATAATCCAACACAACAATGAAGATGATCTTCCTCCTGTTCATGCTCTCAGGTAAGTCAATGGTTTATTATGAATTATCATTTATTATTATTGTCTTGTAGAATGTAACAGACAAGTGAAGGATTTGGATGAATTACATAGGCCTAATAGTGTATTGTCTGTCCTCTTTGTTGTTGTTGTTGTTGTTGTTTTTTTGGGGGGGGGGGGTGTCTTTTCATGGAATGATTGGGCTGTATGCATGTGCATATGCATACTGTATGTGCATGTATCTATTCTGTATATGCACACTGCATCCATAATTCTATGTTGTGCATATCTTCTGATAATGTTGTCTGTACCGTGTTATTAAGGGTGATTTCTGAGATCCCATATGCATGTAGTGCATGTATGGTGTCTGAACGGGTGAACACCAAGTTATCTGCTGTTTTACTGTAAACTCTTGGCAAGTCCTGTTTGGCTACAATGACAGATCTTTGTGAGTGACCTTTGTGAGAGCAGTGCTTTGTTAGTGCACTGGCTTCCATTAGTGTGCATTCGCAGCAGCACTTGCATGTAGTTCCTTTTAAAAAAAAAAACAATGCTGACAAACATGACAGTGCACCTTAGGAACCGTACAGACGGGACTTCCTATGGATTGTAATTATATAGTGCCTTTCCACTTCTTTGGGCACTCAAAGCGCTTTACGTTGTATGCCTCACAATCACCCAATCAGACTCACATTCACACACCGTATGGAAGTGGCTGCCACGCAGGTTGCCACGCCGCTACCCTGAGCAATTTGGGTTTAATCATCTTGCTCAAGGACACAGCGAGGGGGTCAGTTATAGCGGGGCTTGAACATGCAACCCTGGTTGTCGAACAGGCTCCTTCACCACCCACGCCGCCACCGCCCATTCCTAACAATGTGCCATTTTTTAACACTAAAGAAGCACTGCCCAATTATACTGTTACATGGGGCTTTATGTACATGTGGACACATGTATGTACTGTACACTCGCCTCCAAAAGAGTTGTCGCCTATCCATCTGTTTGGAATAACAGCTAATAACCTGACTTTCAATTAATCACTTGGCTTCAGAAGTCACTCATATGAAAGCTACAAGCCTCCCGAATGAAAATGTATGTAAAAAAATACATTTCATGCACCAAAGAAAGATTGACCCTTTATTGAACACAGACAGGGCAGATTTTCACAAGACAAAAGTTTTGTCGCCTATCGAACATAATGTGAAAATGAGCAGATAATTCACTTCAAAACACTTCAAATACGCAGATTGGGTGTCATACTTAATCACTGAATCACTCTCACCTCTCCAGAAAATCAACTTTGGCCTTAGGTGTATGTTTAGGGTCATTGTAATCATGGAAAGCAACACAATGAAAATCAATGGAGTTCAATGAGAGATGGTGACATATTCACTATTCGTAGAGCAATACATGTTTAACTTCATGATTTAATCAATGATAAAAGCCCTCAAACACCTGCAGCATGCATGCAGCTCCTCATAAGAGCTGTATCTGTACCATGTTTCACTTTATGCACCATTTCTCTTTTTTCATATTCTTCATCTCCAACACCATATCGTTTTGATGCTATCAGTTCTAAAATGGTTGATCTTGGGATCTTGACTTCAGAGTATGAGTCCCATTAGCCTTCATTTTTGTCAGAATTAGGCCTGACATACTCTTGGCTGGCTTTTTTGAGACAGGACAGTGGGAGAGACTTCTTTGGTGTTAAAGGTGAAGAATTTGGAAACAATACATGGTGCCTAAAGTCAAACATGGGAGGGATACAGCTCTTATGTGGAGCTGCATGCATGCTGCTGGTGTGTGAGGGCTTTTATCATTGATTACATCATGAAGTTAGAAATGTATTGCTCTACGAATAGCGAATATATCACCATCTCTCATTGAACTCCATTGATTTTCATTGTGTTGCTTTCCATGATTACAATGACCCTAAACATACACCTAAGGCCAAAGTTGATTTTCTGGAGAGGTGTGAGTGGACCAGTGATGAAGTATGACACCCGATCTGCATATTTGAAGTGTTTTGAAGTGACTTATCTGCTCATTTTCATATTATGTTCAATAGGCGACAAAACTTTTGTCTTGTCAAAATCTGCCCTGTCTGTGTTCATTAAAGGGTCAATCTTTCTTTGGTGCATGAAATTTATTTTTGTGCATACATTTTCATTCGGGAGGGTTGTAGCTTTCATATGAGTGACTTCTGAAGCCAAGTGATTAATTGAAAGTCAGGTTATTAGCTGTTATTCCAAACAGATGGGTAGGCGACAACTCTTTTGGAGGCGAGTGTATATCATAATTATCCAAAGTTACAAGAACCCATTACTATTTAGGTAGCAGTTGGTAGTGCTAAATTATTCAGAAGGGCTATAGGCAGCCTAATCAGAACAAGCAGACAGGAAATGCAGTGGGAAAAGGGAAATGGGCAATGGGCGTTTTATCGTGTTCAATAAGGTGTACGAAGTAGAAGGAAAAGTGAACAAGACGAGCCCACATAATACACGGCCCCTTATACATATTGAGCAATAGGTTTTCTTGGTAACACTTTATTTTAGCGTTACATCTATTAGCACTAATACATACAATGTTAATGCCTGTACACAGTAAATTTGCCAGTGTTAATTTTGCAGTGTTAAGGCTTATTAACACTATTGGAGTAATTCCAACACCAAATGGAGTGAGATGCTCTCCAGTGTCAGTGACAAATTAAGTTGTTAAATTGTGTGGAGTTAGAAGTACTCCAGAGAGCCCCCGCCTCCTCGAGGTGATGGAGTTTGTCATCGTTCTCATATGGTTCCCATAACCTTGATGGTTACATTATAGGTCTGGTCACGTCTGGTTCCCTATACGTGCTCCTGATGTTCCCCCAACTTTGTTTATACTGTGTTGTTCAGAGCATGAGCAATGATGACTGTCCACCCGATTAAATCATATACGTCTACATATTAGTAACAGTATTTCCTCCAGATTTAATCACGTACACAATCTTTTTTTTTTTTTTAATTCCATTTCATTCATTTAACTCAACTTGGTTGGGTTGATCTAAGGTTTGGCTGTGCACACAACATTACACAAAAGATGTGTTGAGTGAAAGAAATAACTTGAGAACTTGTTACACCTTTGCCGGTAACAAGCAGGCCCCTCACAACTAATCTGTCCATCAGCGCCTGGCCAAACCTAATTACTTAGGGCTGGTATATCATGACTCAATTGCTTGCACCTGACAAACTCCTAATCAATCTGGTCACATGGTACTCTTGAGCCTGTATATAAACCTGGACTGTCACAGTGCTTCAAATATTTGCCTGCCTGCCTGCCTGCTGGCTGGTCAGCATGGCACAGCAAAACGCTTGTTACCTGCTTTGCAAGCAAGCTAAAGGCGCTTTTGGCTTATGGCATTTGTTAGCTACATCTTGTGCCTTGCTTTGTGAGCTAGTCAGTAACAGCACATGTTACATTGTTTGCTCCATTGTGCACTTGATGTTTGCAAGCAAGCTAAAGGCGCTTTTGGCTTATGGCATTTGTTAGCTACATCTTGTGCCTTGCTTTGTGAGCTAGACAGTAACAGCACATGTTACATTGCTTGCTCCATTGTGCACTTGATGTAGATGGTATGGTTATATTTTAAACTTCATTAAGTAATACATTTGGTATTAATCCCCGCTAGGTGGTGTTCATACATGCTCAGTTGATATTTCTCTCACGTTGTGGTGTAGTACAGCATAGACTGATATATAAAATATAGACATTTTACATGTTTCCAGCAACTTTAAACATTATCTTAAGAGAGCAGTGTGGCAAACTGATGCCAGGTGCAGGGTGTTTCAGTCATGGTGGAGGATGGGAGGTGCTTAATTACCATGATCAGGGTACCTCAACTATGGTGAGAGATAGTGGGGCAGGACCAAAACACATTCACAATAATAAACAAGGTTGGGGGAACATCAGGAGCATGTCTAAGGAACCAAATATGCAACCAACAAGGTTAAGGGAACCATATGGGAATGGCAAGGGAACAAACATGACATGAACAGGAATAAAGTGACGGAACTGGAACCAAGGGCTTGTGTTCCAGGAACCTTCTTAGAACTAAAAATTATTAGTAGGGTGCTCCCCGAAACTGCTTTACTCTTTATAGTGTTAGCTTAACACTATAAATCTAACACCAGTGTTTAACACTGATCTGGAGCAGGACCAAATAGACACTAGAACAGTGTTAATTTTAACTCTTTAAGTGTTATTTTAACACTACACAATTTACTGTGTACTAAGCAAAATGAGACAGTTGTTAAGCATGTATTCACAAATGTCTTGTTCATGCCCAATTAGGGATTTATTACTAATATAACCTTAGTAAGGACCAGTAAGCCTATATTTCTATTTATTAGTAAGTAGTAAGTGGCAGAATACAATGTGTATAAGCTCCCGACACACTGTGTGAACAAACCCTGAACAGTGTGAAAACAGATGCAGAATAAGGGTCCCTATTCTAAAGTGATGCATTGGTCAGCCCAGATGGCTCAGGGCCTCCGCACTACCAAAGTCCCCCTCGTTACCTAGGGCCCCCACACCACCCAGGGCCGCAGTACCTAGCCCCCCGAACTACAAAGTGTAAGGGTATATTAAATAATTAATACTTACCCAGATGGGTCATCTAGTTGTCTCTTTTTCATGACAATATGATGAAGGTACACAGTAAATGTTGTGGTGTTAATTCAACACTTACAGAGTTCATTTAAGTCCAAATGGGCTCAAATGAACTCTCTAAGTGTTAAATGAGCACTGCAGAATTTACTGTGTAACAGGAGCCTGTATATAGCAAGGATTGAACGTACACTTGTCAATGGCGGTGGGTTGGTGAGATGTAATTTTTTTCATGTACCACTGAGTTTTAATTGTAAAAACCCCCCAAAATAAATGCAGAACATTAGAATAATAGTTTTGAAGCAAAACTAATCTATTCTTTTGTGATAATTACGTTAATGTTTGAGAACATTAGCTTCAAGAAGTGCAGTGCATGATGGGTACGCAATCTAGGCCAACAGACAACCTACCCAGCTCTGAGCCTACGTCCTTAGCTCCTCCCCTCACTCATGACATTTAGATGCGATCCAAACAATTTGCCATGTACGTAACAGAAATATTATCATTGCTGCATTGGCCATGCATTGCATTTCTGACTAAGGGCGTACCCATCATGCACTGCACTTCTTGGAGCTAAGTTTCTCAAACATTAACTTATTTATCACAAAGGAATAGCTTAGTTTCGCTTCCAAACTATTACTTATCGTTATATTCTGCATTTATTGTAGGGTTTTTAAAATTAAAACGAATTGGTGACATCTCACCACCCACCGTCATTGAGAAGTTTACGTCCAATCCTTGCTATATAATGCTTCCAATTACTGTCATATATATTGAGTAGAATAAGTGAGATCTACATATCTAATGAGACTAATGCAGGTCCAGAAATGTTCTTACACTTTGCTTCCCAGGGGGTAGAGTGGGGGCCCTAAGTAGTGTGGGGGCCCTAGGTAGTGCGGGGGCCCTAAGCCAACAGAATAGGGACCCTTATTCCACATCTGTTTTCACACTGTTCAGGGTTTGTTCACACAGTGTACCAGGAGCTTATACACATTGTATTCTGGCCCTTACTGCTTACTCATAAATAGAAATCTAGGTCTACTAGGTCCTTACTAAGGTTATATTGGTAATAAATCCCTTATTGTGCATGAACAAGACATTTGCGAATAAATGTCTAACAACTGTCTGATTTTGCTTAGTACATGCCTTAAAAGTTACTTACTAAGGCATTAATATTGTATGTATTAGTGCTAATAAATGTATCCCTAAAATAAAGTGTTACCGTTTTCTTTTAAGTCTACTTTACAGTAGGCCTATATACCTCTGCACTTGTTCAAAGCACAGTTTTCTGCTTTGAGGCTCTCTCCCTAACACGTCTCTGTCTGCATTGGTTAACTGCATATCTGTATTCAAAGCTGCAGTTGTGTGTGTGTGGTTACTTTTTTATCAAACGACGCAGACAGTGTAACTTGGGAACAGTACGACATTAACATCTTAATAATGTGCAATTATTGTACAAAAAAGAAGGGTCCAATAGCACTCTTACAGTAAGAGCCACTGAATTTTGAATTTTGAGAACACTGTCTAGCTGTGATCTCATGTGAACACACCCTCTCTTGATCCCACAGGTGCAGGTGATGCCTTGTCTGTCACTGGCCTTAAAGGAGGTGATGTCATCATCAAATGTGAATATAACAAGGCATCATATAAAAGCAACAGGAAGTACCTGTGTAAAGGGTCCAAGACATCGTGCTCCAAAGACATAAAGGCAGACAGCAGGAAAAGTCCTGAACATGGCCAGAAGTTCTCCCTCTATGACAACCCAACAGATGGGAACTTCATGGTATTGATCAGGGACTTGACTGTTGAGGACAGAGGGAAACTACCACTGTGGGGTGGAGAAAGGAATGCCACAGCAAGACAACAAGATCTCTCATATCGAGCTGGACGTTGTGGGAGGTATGTGTTATGGATTTAGATTACTCACTTATAACCATTCTGATTTGACTTAATTAGTATGTTTTAAGATCTTATTGAGATAATAAGGTAGGCATAAGATTGTGAATTGTGTTCTCTGAATTCCATTTTCTGTTTCATTTTGATCTGTTTTCTTTAAATAAAATAAAGTGAATGTAATTTTAAATATCTGATCAGATGTGTGACAGTAAATAATTGATCTGTCTTCTAGCATTGACAGGCGTAACAAATCCTGAAACATACATATACTATCCTGGGGGAAGCACTGAGGTGAAATGTGATTTTCCTGAACGCTACAAACACAGGACCCACAACCTCTGCCACAACCATCCTATGATCTTAAAATGCTCTGAACTCAAAGCACCTGGATCAACCAAGATGAGAGTACAAAAACTATCCTCTGGTACGAGGGAGTGGTCAGTGACTCTTTCCCAGCTTTCTGAAGTAGATGCTGGGGACTACTGGTGTGGAGCAGGGGAAGTTCCTGAAGATGACCGATCCATTACTCTTACAAAGAAAATCCAACTAACGTTGGGTAAGTTATTGGCCTGCTCATTTACGTGATATATGCATTTTCAGTTAAAACTGCATTCATGTTTGTGCTGCCACAGCAGTGCTAGTAGTATAGGTAGTTAAACATAGTTTTCATTTCTTTTGTCTATGGTTTGTGAACCACGTCTAAGTAGCTAAATGCAGGATGATACATCTCACAATTTTGAGCTGAAAATCCATTACATAGTTAACTGTTTTATTAAGTCTTCATTATTTTTTCATTTGTTGTTTCTGCTTCTATTTAGAGAAAAAGATATGTGCATGTGAGGGGGAGAAAGTGGAGATCACATGTCCATACCACCCGAAGGATTCTGGGAAAAGGAAATTCCTCTGTCGGGGTGAATGTAACAAATCAGACAAACCGCTCATCAGTACAGAGACTAATAAGAACAATGCAACCTTTGCAAGGTTTACACTGTGTGACTACCCTGATGCAGCAGTCTTCACTGTGAACATCACTGGACTGACTGCAAAGGATTCTGCGAAATACTACTGTGGAGCCAACAGCACTGCTCTGACACTGTATGACTATTACACAGACCTGGAGGTGACATCAAAGGGGTTACATTCAGCATCATCATCATCATCATCATCATCATCGTCGTCAAAAAATGTTTGTGGCACGAATACCCCAAAGCCTTCACCCTTCCTTACCCGTCCTCATCCCCAACCCCAATCGTCTACATCACAATCTTCCTCTACATCTCGTTCTCCACGCACATCATCTCCTCCTGGGCCGCTCCTCCATCAACCTCAATCTCCCCCATCAACCTCACAAGCAAACGGTATGTAGATAAATCTATAGTATGATCAGTATATCTTTATTTATACATTTTATCTTTGTGTACTATTATTAATGTATTTTTACTTTTTCTTTTTTTGGGGGGGGGGGGCTTTTCTTGCTTTAACTGGATAAAGCCAAAGACAGGAAAGTGAGGGGAGCATCTGGAAACTCTGAGTAAGGCCCGCGGTATGCTTGCTGCAGGATACGCGTGCGCGGGCACGATTCGTGCATGAACACGTTAGCATGCGTATTTAATGTCAATTTCGTGCGCGTTAGACATGGCAACCAAACGCGTGCATTGGGTGCGATCTTTAAAGTTGCGGGGAGCGATCCTAAGAAAGACTGCACAGTTTCTGCCCTCTGGATGATGCCGCCAGTATTTTGCGTCTTGGTCTACTGCTTTTGAAGCAAGCATGTGCAAACATGCAGCAAGCATACCCAGGGCTTTACATTCAGTGCCCAGGGTTGCCAGATGAGGCTGATGATTTCCCTAAAAATGCTCAAAACCCGCCTGGAAGCACCAAATGCCGCCCAATTCTATTAATTCAGTTCTATTGATTTCTATGGCCAAAAATTGGGCGTTTTTTCTGCTAAGTGCCATTTTACCCTCAGACGTCCATCCTAAGCAGCCCAATTGGGTGGAAAACCGCCCAATCTGGCAACACTGTCAGTGCCCTAGCCATTTGAGCCATACTCTGTGTGTGTGTGTGTGTGTGTGTGTGTGTGTGTGTGTGTGTGTGTGTGTGTGTGTGTGTGTGTGTGTGTGTGTGTGTGTGTGTGTGTGTGTGTGTGTGTGTGTGTGTGTGTGTGTGTGTTACTGGTCTCTCCTACAGGTGCTGTTCTACCAGTGTGTGTGGCTGTGGCTGCTGTTGCTCTGCTGGTGGGAGTGGTGCTCTACATGCAGAGAAGAAGGCGAACACAACACCAACAAGGTCACACACACACACGCACACACACACACACACACACACACACACACACACACACACACACACACACACACACACACACACACACACACACACACACACACACACACACACAAACACAAACACACACACACACACACACACATACACACACACACACACACACACACACACACGCACACATGCAGTTTGGATAGTCCCTTGATTAACACATAGTAATACACTGCTTCCCTTTGAAGTACACATCGAGTACAAATGTATGCACACAAATGCACACAGACAAACAGACGTACAGAGCCACTGGTGATGCTGTGTTATGTCTTCATGCTTTAAGATAAATCCAGCACACTGTCCATTTCATCATCTGCCCCTCTTCAGGAATGTTACCTGAATGACAGCCACATTACAGTTTTTCTTGATCACTTTAACACGATTTTTTAAACTGACTCACACAAAGTCGTCATGATCAGTATTTCAGCAAAGCAAAAGACACGTTGTGCATATGTGTTAACACATTCTTGTTGACTTGACATATTTCCCATTCATATAACACAGTTTTTGCTAAACAGTTAACGCATGTGCCATTTAAGTAGTGCACATTTCATTGTTTAAGCTCTGATAACCATACAGAAAAATCTACTCCTGACTTTTAGGAACTACCGTCAGTTGTGTGAACACAACAGAGCACCTATTTGACACTTCTTCTCAAAAATCTTAATTTAGCAATCAGTCTTTATACACAGTGTCTTCTTGTTTGTTCTTGGCATGGATTTCTTTTGCAAATTTACTGTAAGTTCATTCTCATACTGCAACATCATATTTTACTTTACACATATTTTCTGTAATACCGTTATCAGCCATTAGTACATTTTTATTACAGTAAAAAAAAGGTAAACAAACAAACAAACAAAAACTACATAAAAGCATTTTCAATCCAATTCTTTGCAATAAGACATTATTGTTACACGGACCCACTACCTAGCCTACTGACAATTTTACATAAGAAAAGACACACAACTCAAATCTTTATGCAAAGCATTTACTGGGCCTGCTATCTCTCAGTCAGTAGATCCTGATCAAGCAGAGTCAGTGGCTAAGTAAAAGAAACAACAATGGAACAGGCTTGAAAGTTATGTAATTGACAACAGTGTTAAGTAAAGGCAAATTGTGTATTCTGGATTTTTACGACCATTGTGTAATGACTGACTGGGAGTGTTCATACACTGCTATGCAGTGTGTATTGGACTGAAGACAGAGTTTGTTTTTATTGCATATGTTAAATATTTTGGAAACATAATAGCCTTTTGCAAACAAAGATGTTCTGTTTGGAGAATCGGTTTAACTGGTTAGCCCGTTGCATGAACTGGTATGAAAATGTGCTTTTTGGAGTGACAACTGTGTCAAAGCAATCAAGAAAAACTGTAAATGACACTTGAATGATGATGACCTCACTTGAATGACACTTGACAAATTCACTTGGGTTAATTAATATGCACCTGTGTAAGCACCCTTTTCTTAAACGATTCATTATCCTATATTGTTTTGTGTCTTACAGATCGCTCGGATGAAACAGGTGGACCTCAGGTAACAAATTCAAAATCAAAACATTCAACTTCAAAGGAAATACTACTCTTTACATAAACATATTCTCTAAGATGTACACATATTCATATATTCTCTCTCTCTATCTGTCTCTCTCTCTCTCTCTCTCTCTCTCTCTCTCTCTCTCTCCCTCTCTCACTCTCTCACTCTCTCTCTCTCTCTCTCTCTCTCTCTCTCTCTCTCTCATACAGGTTCCTCTGTCAGTCAATACTTACGAGGAGATCCGAGATCCGAGGCCAACAGCTGCTGCGAACACCGCCCCCAATACTATCTACGTCATGGCTCAGCTACGCTCAGGCCCCTCTGCTAACTCTCCCCCAATGCCCCTCGGATGACCACATTTACTCCACGGCTGAATTGACTACAGTCCCCTCCGACGACAGTACATACTCGCTCCCTAAGTTGCCAGTGGGCTCATCTGAGGAAGTCATTTACACTCTTGCCACAAGGCCTTGTGATGATAGTGATGATCCAACGTACAACACTGCCAAATTACCTACAATTCCTACTGACGATCCAACCTACACCACTGCCAAATTGCCCAAAATAATGCACAATTTGAACGTGTGAATCTATACCGCAGTCAAATTAGCAACAAGACCTCATCGTGATTATCTGACCTACACCCCACAAGGCCTGGTGATGATGATCCAGACTGCACCACAGCCAATGGGGCACCTAAGTTACGTCCTCTACTTCCTGACCATGGGGCCTTAAGTCATAAAAAAAAAATGGTAACACTTTATAATAATGTTCCTTAGTAAAGACTCAGTAAATAATTAACTAATGATGAATGAAACATTAACAAATGTTTTTATTATTAACTAAGCTTTATTAATGCTTTATAAAATATCTACAAATGATATCTGCAAGATTTTACACACCTTATAACAGAGTATTTTATTCATTTACAAGCAACTTGTAAATGTTTGATAAATATAAAATATTAACATAGCATTTCCTAGTCATTTACAAGCATTTGTTTACATTTCCTAGTCATTTACAAACGTTTGTTAATGTTTTGTTCATCAATAGTTAATTATTTATTAAGTCTTTATAATGCTTTTTTGCATCCATTATTCTAAAGTGTTACCAAAAAAATTGAATGGAAGTGAACGTGGCGAATGGTGGATGTGTGGTGCATAGGTGGATTTTATAGATTTGGATTGCCGTCCCAAGACTGCTCATGTCAAGCCCAGTAATTATTTTTCTACTCCCCAGTTCCCAAGAGGCGACACAGGGAGGGGGAGATTTAGGTACCCCATGAGTCCTTCCTACTATCCAAACTCCACCTCTGTCAATTTATCCCCACATAATTTGTATTATACAACACAGACCATTGTCAAATTACCCACAAAACCTTGTGCTGACAATCCCATAGATACAGAAGAATAGATCCTACTATCCAAACTCCACCTCTGTCAATTTATCCCCACATAATTTGCATGATACAACACACGACAATAGGCTTGTTCGTGATGAAGCAGTGATGCTTTTGCTACGCAGCGCGCATGCACACTTTGCCAGTTTGATGCATTCTGGTTACAAGAATGCATCAAACTGGCAAAGTGCGCATGCACGCTGCATAGCAAAAGCATCACTGCTTCATCACGAACGAGCCCATTGTCAAATTACCCACAAAACTTTGTGCTGACAATCCCATAGATACAGAAGAATAGATGTTGCCATAACTATGTCAGTCTACTGGCCCGGTTAGATCACTGCATCTTTGTTAGTTCGATACTTGTTTGAACATCTGCTGGGGACCAAATAAACACATGCTCTTTATTTATGTACTGTATATTTTGATCCAATTTACTATTTCATCAGCCTAATTTACACGTGATTTGAAGGATGAAACAAACTGTGGCACCGCAATTTTTACTGTGTAACTACACAATCTGTGGATTATTTTTTTTATATTATTTGCATTACTCTGAATTTTGGTGTTAAATGTGCATAGGCCTATTTGGTGTATTATCTGATTACAGTATGCTGTATCTGGTCATTTTACAACCTGCACATGTGACACACACACACACACACACACACACACACACACACACACACACACACACACACACACACACACACACACACACACACACACACACACACACACACACACACACACACACACACACACACACACACACACACACACACAGTGTCTGTTTTTCTAGTGTGCTATTTTTTATTTCTTATAACAATAATAAAGAAACTGCTTCATACTATCCGTAAAATGCTGTCATTCTGTAGATCGTCCACAATTGAAACACTAGGTGGCTTACTAACCATCCAACTACTGTACCACTGGTCTCTTTCTAAATATCTCTCTCTCTCTCTGTCTCTCTCTCTCTCTCTCTCTCTCTCTCTCTCTCTCTCTCTCTCTCTCTCTCTCTCTCTCTCTCTCTCTCTCTCTCTCTCTCAAACATGTACCTACTCTAGAGTAAGTGTAAAGTCAGAGCTTGGGCTTTTCAACTGGTTCTGGCCACTGTTCAGAGTAAACAATGTAGCCAATGCAGTGGCCCATGTAGTTTGCATACAGTTTATATTTGTAGAAGTTAATTCGCATTGCAAGTCCGGTCCCAGACAATAGCATTCAGGGTCGGCGAGTTTCGTTTTTGGCGTTGTCACATAGCATTACTTTACGTAGGCTAGTTGACTTGAGGTAAGGCCAACAGATATCTCACCTATAGAAGTAGGCTATGAATAGTTTTAGCGACATCATATTCGGGTACTACAATACTGATTTCTGCCTTCGATTGTAATATCAAAGCAATACAGTGTCAAACTAAAGAGCAGTCCAAGAGATAAGAGTTGATGTGGTAGCCGCCTGTGAGGACCAGCTGACATGGATTCTGGTAGTCAGCGAAAGACCCGCTTTAGCCAGCTGTCGAGCTTTGCCGTGCCCAGTCGAAAAGCAACAAGTGGCGGCCGAGTCGTGCTGTATCGAGCTGTGTCGAGCTGTACCGTGTCGAAAAAAGGCAGTGGAAAAGAGCCTAATAATGAAAGGGAACTCTTGCAACAAATTGACTGGAACCGGCCCTGCCACCAGCAATGCTGCCACAGAGACCACCGGTTGAAAACCCGATGATGTAATGGATCAACTTGTTGCTGGGAGTGCCTTGGAACAATGTAACAGTAATGTACTTAAGGCACAGTATTGCAAAGTATCAGTTTTGTTCTCTTTCTTGCCACATTTCTTGAACCTTTATTTTACCATGACAATAGACCCATTGAGATTAAAAATGTACATCAAAATGTAAATAAAGGCACAGGCAAGTTTGTACCTAACTGTATCATTTTGCACCCATGCTTTCTTTGCTGTTTTAAACAGTCATGGGTGGGCTATTTGTTGAATGGAAAGATATCTCACCATGTGTGAAAATGACAGGAAAAGGTGGGCCTGATATGTTATTTTCTTTCTCTCTTTCTGTTTCTGTGTCTCTCTTGTCATCTGCACACTGTCTCTCTCTCTCTCTCTCTCTCTCTCTCTCTCTCTCTCTCTCTCTCTCTCTCTCTCTCTCTCTCTCTCTCTCTCTCTCTCTCTCTCTCTCTCTCCCTCCCATCACGCATATATACACGCTCAAACCATACCAATC
>NC_085857.1:47263607-47281107 GCF_034702125.1 Engraulis encrasicolus | reverse complement strand
ACGGTATAACATGTACATATTTATTCATTGTGCCTTATAATATTCACATATAACCATTACATTGAATGTTGCCCTGGGATATAATCGATGTGTTTACTGTATTTGCAAGTGCATTAAAAAAAACTGCCAATTCTCGATTAAGAAAATTATAACATGTATGTGGGCATTATCTATTATTCAAATAATCATTATTTGTATGGTTCGTTGTACTATGATATTAAATAAAAATGTTGAGAAGGCACGTTGCATAGTGTATTGACCCGCACAAAAGCACCCACACATAAGGCAAGGCAAGGCAAGTTTATTTATATAGCGCATTTCATACACAGGTGCAACTCAATGTGCTTCACAAAGTTAACAAATGTAAATGAAAGGAAAACAGGGAAATGAATTAGAGTCCGAAAAAAACATTTAAAACATTAAGATAAAACATAAGGTAAAAATAATAATAAAATAAAACATAAATAAACATAAAACCTTGAAAAACATACGCAGTCTTCAGATTTTAACTGTTCGACGACAGAGTCTGGCCTCCTTTTTTCCGTTTACCTGATAGAGTCTAGAATTGTCAGGGTTTTGAGCATCATGTTGTCAGCCTGTGAAAATAGGATGTCGTTTGGTGAGGTTATGCCACCTATGATGTCCGGTAGCCTACCCCGTGTCGTCCATGGAACACTGAGGTTGTCATCAAGCATGCTAACCATCTGTGGACATGGTAATGAGACCTGACCACAAGCACACACACACACACACACACACACACACACACACACACACACACACACACACACACACACACACACACACATACACACACACACACACACACACACACACACACACACACACACACACACACACACACACACACACACACACAGGCCCGTTTCTAGGATTTTGGGGGCCCTAGGCAAAGTGGTTGTCGGGGCCCTAGGCTATTTTTTTCCGGGGGGGGGGGGGGGGGGGAGGGGGAGGGGGGTGTCACCTGATGAGGCAGTCACGGCACAAGAATTTCTGTTTCGGATGGGCCAGACCATTTTTGGATGGCACTTCAGTCATTGTCACATAGCCTACCATTACAACATACAGTAATGTCACAGAATCCATGGAAACCTAGGAACAAACAAGTCACCTTACAGACAGTGTTGTGGCTAGGGCAACACATGCATGAAGGGCAATGAATGCATAAAAAGCAAGCATATATGTGTACACCAGCATTTTCTGTGAGGAAATGCAATCTAATTATTATGATAACTAGTCCCTACAGTTCATTTTATGAAACTTTATGAAGAAAGACCTGGGCAAATAAAACCCATTCCATTCAGTAGGCTCATTTCTCATGAAGTAGGCTAATTAAATGTTCAGTTGTTTAACCTCTCACATGAAAATAGGCCTATATGGCCCAATCAGGGTTTTTTTTTACCCTACCACGAAAATCATGATCATTGCACAAATAAAGAATGGTCTAATCTTTCCAATCACTTTTAAAATCTAACCGAGGGTGCTCCATTTGTGCAAAACGAAATATTGACTCATAAAACAATAGGCCTAACAGTCCAGAAACTCAAGGCTGAGAAACGAATGAGCAGGCACAGTGGGGTTTGGGGGGATGTGATATTGGTAAGCAAGAAACCCAATGGGGGTCTCCTCGAGGAGATTTTTTTCGTATCGCATCCATCACGCACTTGAAAATACAATCCAAATGTTGCCTAATATCGCAGCAAACACGAATAGGCTACTGTAGCGACCAAGGATCACTGAACAAGTTAACAACCACCTGCGTTACTCCGTGGTTGACAACGGTGTGTCAATTATAGGGGACCAATATCCCGGTGCGTGCCCTTACCTTGAGTTGTCTTGACCGCAGAATGTAGCCTATCCCAGAATGTATCCCAACCTCTGACTGTAATCCACGCGTTTCCACAATCATGGTTCCAAATTCCAAGGTGTAATCCAGTAATAGCAAGAAAGGCTATTGTGCTACAATTTAGCTATCCCACTCAACGCACTTGTGTGACTCGTGTTATCCGATAGGCATTACATTGTTCATTCGTTTCTTGCGTTTGTCCACATCCAAAACAGTTCCGTGTCGGGAAAATGCGCGTTACTGAACAATCGACGTTTGCCCAGTGCTTGTTACAGCACGTGGATTAATGCTTCACAGACGTTTTTGAAAACACAATAGGCTACACTGTAAAGTGTAGGCTAAATGGAGCACCTTGCTGTCTGTGCGATGTCAACTGGCCTGGGACAGTATGGTGGTTTGGCAGTACAGAGAGTAATGTGTCGTCTTCAAAATTAACTTGTATTATAAAAGCAACTGTCTTGAGCCAAAAATGTAGAGCGTACTGTAGGCTGAACTGGCGTCTGCGCAACACCCAGCAGTGAGAGATTATGTCGCTTGATTTCCAGTTTGTATTTGCGCTGGATTTTGACGCTTGAACCAATTGGAAGGGGGGCCCCCTCCAGCTGGGGGTACTTTGACTGACTAAATTGTCGTTGCGCTGTTTGGCAATTGACATTTTCACGTTGTCGCTGATGCAAACCTATTGGGAGGGGGGCCCCCTCGAGCAGGGGGTATTAGAGAGGCGCTGTTGCTTCCCTCGCAGCAGCGCCCTTCATACAGATGACAGTGCCTTATTGTAAAGCTATTTAAAATCGTCATTGCTGTTGGGTACATAACCTGTCGTCCTTGGGGGCCCCACCTACTCGGGGGCCCTAGGCAACTGCCTACATTGCGTACCTTAACGCAACGGGCCTGCACACACACACACACACACACACACAGAAACACACAGAAACGCATGGAAACATACCTATATACTTTCCCCATCCTGCTCTACTCACTACCCTCCCTATTATAGTGTGTAAGTGAGTAAGTAAGTAGCCTATGCCCTTTATTATCCCACCGTGGAGAAATTCATGTGTTGCAGCAGTAGCGTACATACAGATAGTGCATACAGATAGACGGCATAGGCCCACATACAGACACAGGACCAGGAGGTTAAAAGTATATAAGATAGATAAAAATATGTGATGTTATAGAAAATAGAGATATTTCTGTTAAAAACAAGTACATTAGTAAAAGTGCATTAGCGACATCATAAAAGGAGGAGGGAACTAAAGAAATAATAACAAGTTAAAAAGTTAAAAAGAGGGCGTCACAGCAGCTTCACTATAATCATCATCACCATCACTGCCACCACCATCATCATCATAATCATCATCATAGTCATAGCTACCACAGGGACTTGGTGTTATTTAGTCTAAGTTAGACTCTAACTGCAGAGTTATACACCCCACCCCATCCCCCTGCTCCTTCCTGTAGCAGTGTGTGCGGTTTTGTGTTCTACTTTCACATGGCCAAGTTTTCAAATTCACACCTCTAACCTCATCTCTCACACACACACACACACAAACACACACACACACACACACACACACACACACACACACACACACACACACACACACACACACACACACACACACACACACACACACACACACACACACACACACACACACACACACACACACACACCAGGGCTTGACATTAACTTTTTCGCTTGCCGGCCACTGTGGCTAGTGATTTTCCCGAGTCACTAGCCATCCAGCTATTCTGGTAGCCACAAATTAGATTTTTTTTATCATCACGCTGTACATACCTCAGAAGATGAGTTGCTTAAAGCAAGAAGATGAGTGCATGGGTTTCTACATGGAAATAAAACAAACAAATAGAAACTGAGTAACTGAGCTTTTTCTTGAACTTAAATACAAACAATTGATACACAACGGGGCAAAGTGCAGACTATACTGTACACTATTCTGACATGTCATACCATAGAATAAGCTACCTGCCAATGGCTAGTGATACTGAAATTGCTACCAGCCACAGCCAACTTTTACCAGCATTTGGCCGGTTGGCAGGTGCCAGTGTCAAGCCCTGACACACACACACACACACACACACACACACACACACACACACACACACACACACACACACACACACACACACACACACACACACACACATTATATACAAAGCGGATTCCAAAAAAGTTGGGACACTTTGTATTTTGTGAATAAAATCAAAATGCTGGCATTTTCAAAACATCTAATATGTTAATAAGGTAGAGCATTATGTACAGACAACATATCAGTTGTTAAAGTCAAGCAGAATTATTGTTTTGAGGTAATTATGTGATCAATTAAAATGTCACCCTTGCAACAAATCCCAAAAAAGTTGGGACATGGTCAATACAATGCTTTTTATATTGGATAAGACTAAACACAACACAAGGGATGAGACTGAACAGTTAAATACTTTGACTGATGGCGTAATTTTATTCAAAAATTAGATATTTTGATATGCGAGACATGATTTCAGCAGCTCAACTGATAGGTGTGTTCTTCAACTTGTTTACCTTTTTGTTATGCTTAATATGTGGCATATCCTGACTGCAAGAAAACAATTTTGTGACCTGTTTACTTATGATGGAACAACACTGTTGGAACATAGTAGAGATTGAAATTTGCCACCATTATGGGGCAATATCTAAAGGCGGTGCTCCAAAATATAATGCCTTGGTAGCTATGTTTGCTGTTTAAAGTCTGTATGTATCATCATGTATGTATTCAACAATCATTTTAATGCTCTACGTGAGTAAGAAGACCATAACCAAGTCACCTCTGCACCCCCTTACCATCATATTTGCTGTCTTTCAGACTGACCACTAAATCAATTTTAACAATTTTCAAAAAGGATTAAATATTTTCCATTCTGTAATCAGAGGAAAGTTTCATATGTCTACTAGGTTCATAGAATGAGCTTTTCCGCACGCAACACTGATTAATGTCTGCATCATGTGCATTAATCAAGTGTTGTGTTTATGGTCAGTTTTTCGAGAGCTGTCAATGTTGGAGTGTCATAGTTTGCTTATTTACCACGAGTATGTCATGATCTCATAACTCGGGCAATGATTACTCAGAACTCTATATTACGGAAATAGGCCTTATATACCTGCAATTTTGATAATTCAATCTTTCTGTGTAATAGATAAGTAATTAGTCCCTCAAAATCTTCGCTGCTGAGTGCCACAGCCTCTATGTGATGGTATTTTATTTGTGCATTCATGTTGGCAGTCAATATAGTTCCTTTTAAAATATTCTTCCTTGTGTAATTTTTAGAATTATCCAACTATTACAACATGTTTTGAGCCTGTCCCAACTTTTTTGAGATTTGTTGCATGGGTCAAATTTTATATGATCACATAATTACCTCAAAACAATAATTCTGATCGACTTTAACAACTGATATGTTGTCTGTACATAATGCTATACCTTATTAACATATTAGATGATTTGAAAATGCCAGCATTTTGATTTTATTCACAAAATACAAAGTGTCCCAACTTTTTTGGAATCCGCTTTTGTACCTGGCATCCATACTTTAATAGTGACACCTACAGGCTGGTCCAGGTAACCAAGAACCAAGACCAGGTAACTGGTCAAGGTAACCAAGAAAGAAAGAAAGAAAGAAAGAAAGAAACATGCACATTTCTTTCTTTCTTTCTTTCTTTCTTTCTTTCTTTCTTTCTTTCTTTCTTTCTTTCTTTCTTTCTTTCTTTCTTTCTTTCTTTCTTTCTTTCTTTCTTTCGTCTTGTATGAAGTCAGCTTGGGAATTCAGAAGCTATTAACAATAAAGTGTAGCCTCTTACTGCAGATGGGCTCATCAACAGGCCTATTAATTCACATCATCCCTCAGCTTGCAGGTGGACTCTGAAGAGGGTGACGCAACAACGAAACGTTAGTCAGGTATTTGCATGCAATAAAACACTTCTAAGTAACCAATTAAGACGAGGTCATTGCCATTTAGAGCAGAGGCTCTGCCCCGAGGGGTTAAAACAAAAACACACCTACTCCCTCTCTTGATCTTTCAAAACTTGAAGTGTCACATGCTGCCCACTAGGTGATGCCCTTACTCCAGTGTGTGTGTGTGTGTGTGTGTGTGTGTGTGTGTGTGTGTGTGTGTGTGTGTGTGTGTGTGTGTGTGTGTGTGTGTGTGTGTGCGTGCGTGTGTGCGTGCGTGCGTGCGTGCGTGCGTGCGTGCGTGTGTGTGTGTGTGCGCGTGTGTGCGTGCGTGCGTGCGTGTGTGTGTGTGTGTGTGTGTGTCACAGTATGTCTATGTTTCAAAATTTATCTTGTGCAATAGCAATAATTGGAATTATTTTCAATAGAGTTTCAATTCTCTCATTTCGACTCTTTCACCTTAACTTCCGTCTTGTGATCCTCCTTTCTCTCCCTCTTTCTCATTTTTTCTTTTTTCTTGTTGTTTTATTTTTATTTTTACATAGCAGGGACTGACATGACAGACGTTTCGGCTGCACAGAGCCTTCTTCAGTGTCACCGGTGACACTGAAGGTGACACTGAAGAAGGCTCTGTGCAGCCGAAATGTCTGTCATGTCAGTCCCTGCAATGTTAAAATAAAAAGAAAACAACAAGAAAGAAGGAAAATTGAGTGCGATCCATTTCCTACTACTAGATTACTTCAGAGACGCACCAACAAGATGGAAGAGCGCGGTGTGTGGAAGATAATCTCCCTCTTTCTCAGCCTTTCTCTCACTCGCTTTCATTCTCTCACTCTCACTCTCACTCTCACTCTCACTCTCACTCTGTTTCTCTTTCTCTCCCTCTTTCTTTCTTTCTCTCTCTCTCTCTCTCTCTCTCTCTCTCTCTCTCTCTCTCTCTCTCTCTCTCTCTCTCTCTCTCCCTCTCTGTGAGAAAGAGCAGCTGCTATATTGGGTGACTCTATGAGGAAGTAACAACAGCTGAAGCCCCAAGAGTACTCCCTTGGCAGCCAGGGCCGGGGATGCTTAGTTTCAATGCAGAGTCATTAGTAAACAATTACACTGTAAGAGTACAATTGGAATCCTACGACTCTGAAGAAGGTGTAGCAACACTGCAATGTCAGTTGGGTGTTTGCACGCAATACAAACTTAAAGGTTCATTGTGTAAAATGTGGCCAGAGTAGGTACTGTAACTGTGCTGTTCATTTAAACTGTGCTGCCTAGTGCCAAATGTGATCTTTCCATGCATATTTAATAAATAATAAATTATTATTTTCTAGTATGATCAAAGTACAGTAGCAACTGCACAGAATTACATCTCTCTGTCTGTCCTTCCATGTGTCTGTCTGCCTGTCTGTCTCTTTGTCTTTTTGTCTGTCATCTCTCTGTCTGTCTACCTGACTGCCTCCCCAGTGTATATATTTCTGCCTGTTGCTTTGCCTGCTTTCCTTCCTGCATGCATGTCTGTCTGGTTGCCTGTCTCAGTGCCTGTATATGTCTGGCTGCCTATCCAACCCATGGTCTACTTTGGATGCTTTCCTTCCTGCATGCATGTCTGTCTGTCTGTCTCAGTGCCTGTATGTCTGTCTGTCTGCCTCTCCAAACCATGGTCTACTTTGTCTGCTTTCCTTCCTGCATGCATGTTGTTAGGTTTCTGTGTTTTGGACTTGCCACCCGATGGACAGTTTTAGTACTGCAGGTGTGCTCATGGTTTTGTTTTGATCTCCTGCCACGCCCCCCTTTGTGCTCTCCCTTTCCAGCTTCACTCATTGAATGTAATTAGCCCAGCTGCTCCCTGTTTAGTTCTATTTGCCTCTCCTACTTAAGCTCTGTCATTTCTCTGCTCGTTCTCTGATCGTCTGACCCTGACCTTGTGTCCGTGACCCTGTTTTTGTGATCCTGTCAGTGAGTACCTGTGAACCTGAAAACTCTACTTTTGAACCGTTTTGGAATCCTGTTTTTGATATCTGTTTTTGTGGACTGCCCTTTTGGCCTTTTGAACTTGAATACTTACCTGGAGACTTACCTTTGTTTCATGGACTGCCTTTTGCGTTTTTTGACAAACTGAATTCATGCCTGAATACTTACCTCTGTTTTTTGAAGAAGATTTTTGTTGCATTTTTTACTAATCGAGTCTACGAGTCACAGTATCTCTTTTGAAGTTTTTTTGTTGGATTTTTATTTTTGGAACTGTGGTACACTACTTCGGAACTTTGCCACTACTCTTGCCCTGACCTCAGTGTGTGTTCAAAATAAATCTGCCAAACCTGATCTGCATTTGGGTCTCTGTCTCTGAATTCTTACAGTACGATCAGAGCAAGATGGACCCAGCAGATCCTGAACACCTGAAGGCTTGTCTTGAGCAACATGGAGCACTTCTGGGCCGACAACAAGCTCAAATGGAGGCAATGGCAGCCAGCATCAGAGACCTGGCAGCACAGATTCAACCGCTCCAACTCTCCCAGTCTGCTTCTGCATCTGCACGGCCTATGGAGACTGCTCAACCTGCAGAGTTAGCCCAGCCTGCCTCAAACGACCAACCTGCCCGTGAGCCACGCCTGCCCACACCGGAGAAGTACGCTGGTGAGCCCGGAACATGTCGCTCCTTCCTGTCTCAGTGTACCCTCATCTTCGAACTACAACCAGGTACCTTCCCCACCGATCGAGCAAAGGTAGCCTATGTGATTACCCAACTGTCAGGACGCGCCAGAGAGTGGGGAACTGCTGTATGGGATGCTCAGTCAACAATCTGTGGGAAGTTTGAGGATTTCTCAACAGAGATGAAGAGGGTCTTCGATCGATCCAAACATGGGCATGAGGCTGCCCGTGAGTTACTCCAGATGCGCCAGGGTCGCAGATCTGTGTCGGATTTTGCCATTGACTTCCAAACACTCGCCACTTCATCTGGATGGGGCACTGAGGCTCTTTACGACACATTCCTCAATGGTCTGTCCGAGGAGATCAAAGATCAGTTGGCTTCCCATGATCTGCCAAAATCCTGCGAGGACCTCGTCAATCTGGCTATTCGGATTGACACCAGGCTTCAGCAGCGCCGCCGGGCCAGGGCCTTTGGGCCCACAGGAAGAGGCCCTCTCGTCAGTCCAGTCCTGCCTCCTCTCCCTTCTCCCACTGCTGAATCGGTACCGGAGCCCATGCAAGTGGACCGCGCCCGCCTATCCCAAGAGGAGCGACAGAGAAGAATCCGCACCCGCTCCTGCATGTACTGTGGCCAGCCCGACCACTTTGTCGCCTCCTGCCCAGTAAAAGCCAACGCTCACCTATGAGAGGGGTACTGGTGAGCGTGACACCCACACACCCCTCCTCTGCACAGCGCACTCTCCTCTCAGCGGTCCTCTGGTGGGGAGATCAACAACTTGAGGTGGGAGCTCTTGTTGACTCCGGTGCTGAGGAGAACTTCATCGATGCCAGCCTAGTGAAACAGTGGAACCTACCTACTGAAAGCTTGGAGAAACCCCTGGTAGCCAACGCGCTGACTGGAGTGAAATTGGCCCAGATCACCCACACCACTGTACCGGTGAGTCTCACCCTCTCTGGCAACCATCATGAACAGTTGCGTTTCCTTGTCATTAATGCCCCTCATGTTCCAATAGTTCTTGGCCACCCCTGGCTTGTTAAGCACAATCCACACATTGACTGGGTAGGGAAATGTGTTATGGGCTGGAGCCCATTTTGCCACTCTAACTGTCTCCTTCAGGCCCAGACTCTATCGAAACCCGTCCCCGATGCCCCCGAGGAATTCCCGGATCTGTCGAGTGTCCCCCCAGAATACATGGATCTCAAGCCGGTATTCAGTAAGTCCAAAGCCTCTTCCCTACCCCCTCACCGCCCATATGATTGTGCTATTAACCTCCTTCCTGGTACCACTCCCCCCAGAGGTGGTCTATACTCCCTGTCGCGGCCTGAAACAGAAGCTATGAACAAGTACATCCAAGAGTCCCTTGCTGCTGGCATCATCCGCCCTTCATCATCGCCTGCCGGAGCCGGTTTTTTCTTTGTGGGCAAAAAAGACGGCTCATTACGTCCCTGCATTGATTACAGAGGTTTAAATGAAATCACTGTTAAAAACCGTTATCCTCTCCCTCTCATGTCCTCAGCATTCGAGCTCCTCCAAGAAGCCAATGTATTCACCAAGCTGGACCTGAGGAATGCCTACCATCTTGTCCGTATCCGTGATGGTGATGAATGGAAGACGGCCTTCAACACCACCTCAGGTCATTATGAGTACTTGGTCATGCCGTTTGGCCTTACCAATGCCCCTGCAGTTTTTCAGTCCTTAGTCAATGATGTCCTAAGAGACATGCTCAACCAATATGTTTTTGTATTCTTAGATGACATATTGATATTCTCGAAGTCACTCACTGAGCATGTTGTCCATGTCCGTAAGGTCCTGAAGCGCCTCCTAGAGAATCAGCTCTTTGTGAAGGCGGAGAAGTGCGAGTTCCACCAGGAGACAATCGCCTTCCTTGGATACGTGGTGTCACCGGGAACAATCCAAATGGACCAACGTAAGGTCAAGGCAGTGTTGGAATGGCCCACACCTACCAATCGACGGGACCTGCAGAGCTTCCTGGGTTTTGCCAACTTTTATCGCCGCTTTGTCCGAAACTTCAGCACGGTAGCCGCCCCCCTCACCGCCCTGACCTCTACAGCAGTGAAGTTTGTGTGGACCACAGCTGCAGATGAGGCCTTTCAAGAACTGAAGGGGCGATTTACATCTGCGCCAATCCTGATCCAACCCGATCCCAACCGGCAGTTCATTGTGGAGGTCGATGCTTCTGAGGTTGGAGTTGGGGCAGTGCTCTCCCAGCGTTCAACCAAGGATAATCGCATCCACCCATGTGCCTACTTCTCACATCGTCTCTCACCAGCAGAACAGAATTATGATGTGGGAAACCGTGAGCTGCTAGCGGTGAAGTTAGCCCTGGAGGAGTGGAGGCAATGGTTGGAAGGCGCCCCGCAACCCTTTTTAGTCTGGACTGACCACAAAAACCTGCAATACATCAGCACGGCCAAGAGACTGAACCCCCGGCAAGCACGCTGGTCCCTATTCTTCTCCAGGTTTAACTTCACCCTGTCCTACCGTCCTGGTCATAAGAATGTTAAGCCTGATGCTCTGTCCCGCCAGTTCGCCACGTCTAAGAGAGCTCCAGACTCCAACACCATCCTCCCTTCCCACTGCATTTTGGGGGCAGTTCAGTTTGATGTGGAATCCGCTGTGAGGGCTGCTCAAGCGGGTGAAGCAGGTCCCAGTGACTGTCCCACTAACTGTCTGTATGTTCCTAACTCTGTCCGCTCACAGGTGATGCAGTGGGGCCACTACACCAAGCTGTCATGCCATCCTGGACCCGGACGAACCGAGAAGTTCATCGGGAGGAGATTTTGGTGGCCATCCATGAAGGAGGACATTACCAAGTTTGTCCAAACCTGTCCAGTCTGTACACAAAACAAGACATCCACTCAACGCCCTGCTGGTCTGTTGCAACCCCTACTGGTGCCACACAGACCATGGTCCCACATCTCCTTAGATTTTGTGACTGGACTGCCACCATCAGACGGTAACACTACCATTCTTACTGTTGTGGACCGCTTCTCTAAGTCGGTTCATTTCATTCCTGCACCGGGTCTCCCCTCTGCTAAAGAAACTGCTAACCTGATGATCCAACATGTGTTCCGAATACATGGCTTACCTGTAGAAGTAGTGTCAGACCGGGGTCCCCAATTTACTTCTGCATTCTGGAAGGCTTTCTGTAAATTGCTTGGTGCTTCTGTATGCTTATCCTCTGGTTTCCACCCGCAGAGCAATGGCCAAACTGAGAGGGCGAACCAGTTGCTGGAGACGGTGCTTCGCTGCATGGCATCCCAGAATCCATCCTCCTGGAGCCAGCAGCTTCCATGGGCTGAGTATGCCATCAATTCGCACGTCTCCTCAGCTACGGGCAGATCACCCTTCGAGAGCTCCTTGGGGTACCAGCCACCGTTGTTCCCTGACCAGGAAAAGGAGGTTGGGGTTCCGTCGGCAGAAGCCTTCATCCGTCGGTGCCGCCGAACATGGAGGCGCACCCGCTCCGCCCTGCTTCGTTCCTCTGCCAGGATGAAGGCCCAAGCTGACAAGCGTCGCTCCCGGGCGCCTCGCTATCGTCAAGGACAACGCGTATGGCTCTCCACACAAGACCTGCCCCTGAGAACAGAGTCCCGCAAGCTCACTGCACGTTTCATTGGCCCATTCCCCATTGCTAAAGTCATCAGCCCCACAGCTGTACGGCTCAAGCTCCCCCTGAACCTACGCCGTATTCACCCCACATTCCACGTTTCTAAAATCAAGCCCTTTCTGTGTAACCCCATGCATCCTGCCCCCAAGCCACCCCCGGCCCCTCGCCTCATCGATGGCTCTGAAGCGTTCACTGTCCGCCGGCTGGTGGACGTTCGCCGTCGGGGCCGTGGGCTCCAGTATCTCGTTGATTGGGAGGGCTACGGTCCCGAGGAGAGATGCTGGGTCCCGGCCCGCCACATCTTGGACCCCACTCTTGTCAGAGACTTCCGCCGTCAGCATCCCGTGCTGGCCCGAAGGCCGCCAGGAGGCGTCCGTTAGGTGGGGGGTACTGTTAGGTTTCTGTGTTTTGGACTTGCCACCCGATGGACAGTTTTAGTACTGCAGGTGTGCTCATGGTTTTGTTTTGGTCTCCTGCCACGCCCCTCTTGTGCTCTCCCTTTCCAGCTTCACTCATTGAATGCAATTATCCCAGCTGCTCCCTGTTTAGTTCTGTTTGCCTCTCCTACTTAAGCTCTGTCATTTCTCTGCTCGTTCTCTGATCGTCTGACCCTGACCTTGTGTCTGTGACCCTGTTTTTGTGATCCTGTCAGTGAGTACCTGTGAACCTGAAAACTCTACTTTTTGAACCGTTTTGGAATCCTGTTTTTGATATCTGTTTTTGTGGACTGCCCATTTGGCCTTTTGAACTTGAATACTTACCTGAAGACTTACCTTTGTTTCATGGACTGCCTTTTGCGTTTTTTGACAAACTGAATTCATGCCTGAATACTTACCTCTGTTTTTTTGAAGAAGATTTTTGTTGCATTTTTTACTAATCGAGTCTACGAGTCTCAGTATCTCTTTTGAAGTTTTTTCTGTTGGATTTTTATTTTTGGAACTGTGGTACACTACTTCGGAACTTTGCCTTTACTCTTGCCCTGACCTCAGTGTGTGTCCAAAATAAACCTGCCAAACCTGATCTGCATTTGGGTCTCTGTCTCTGAATTCTTACACATGTCTGTCTGTCTGTCTGTCTGTCTGTCTGTCTGTCTGTCTGTCTGTTGCTGTGACTGTGTGTGTGTGTGTGTGTGTGTGTGTGTGTGTGTGTGTGTGTGTGTGTGTGTGTGTGTGTGTGTGTGTGTGTGTGTGTGTGTGTGTGTGTGCGTGTGTGTGTCTGTGTGTGTGTGTTTTCAGCAGCTAAACAGGACTTCCCCTACAGCTTATTTCACCTGTTCACATACTGTACATGCCCCCCCCCACATACACACACACGCACGCGAAAACACATTAATGCACCCCCCCCCATCACTCTAGATCAAAAACAGAAAATCTCTAGTGCACTGTGTGATCACAATCATGAATAGAATCACTTTCAGTTCTTTCACGTCTTCAACTCTCACTCTCTCTCTTGCCTTCTTTTCCTTCTTCTTCTTCTTCTTCTTCTTCTTCTTCTTCTTCTTCTTCTTCTTCTTCTTCTTCTTCTTCTTCGTCTTCTTCTTCTTCTTCTTCTTCTTCTTCTTCTTCTTCTTCTTCTTCTTCTTCTCTCTCTCTCTCTCGCTCTCTCATTTTTATGACAAGCAAATAAATAAATCATTCCCACAGTATACCTTTGTTTTAAAATGTATATTGTGCACTGTGGTATTCAGTGTGATTAAAATGATACAACATTACAATTATTAAGAACTTCAGTTCTCTCACTACATCTCTGTTTCCCTCTTTCTCTTAACTACTGTTATGACCCTCTCTCTCTCTCTCTCTCTCTCTCTCTCTCTCTCTCTCTCTCTCTCTCTCTCTCTCTCTCTCTCTCTCTCTCTCTCTCTCTCTCTCTCTCTCTCTCTCTCTCTCTCTCTCTGAGAAAGAGCTGAAGCTGTATTGGGTGACGCTTACAGGAAGTAACAACCACTGAAGGCCCCGGAGTACACCCTTAACAGCCAGGGCCAGAGCTATAGGGGGTGGTGAGTACTGCTCTTCCCCCTGGGCCCAAGGCCTTATTTTTTGTGGGGGTCCTATCTTGACCTTGGAAGGCCATGTGAGGGGGTCTATCGTTGTTTAGACCTAGTGCCCTATGTCTGTGTGTGTGTGTGTGTGTGTGTGTGTGTGTGTGTGTGTGTGTGTGTGTGTGTGTGTGTGTGTGTGTGTGTGTGTGTGTGTGTGTGTGTGTGTGTGTGTGTGTGTGTGTGTGTGTCTGTGTGTGTGTGTGTGTGTGTCTGTGTCTGTGTCTGTGTGTCTGTGTCTGTGTGTCTGTGTCTTTGTCTGTGTGTCTGTGTGTGTGTGTGTTTGCAGGAAATGCAACAATAAATGTGAGGAAGTGCACAATGCTCTACTGTAACACACGCCCCTGATACGGTCATTAGTTCCTACATGTTAATGTGTGTGACTGCTCGTGTTTTAGAGTATCTTGCTAAGGCACACACACATAAGCAAGATCCACGTCTACAGGATGAGGATTCCCTTCCTCCTCATCCTCACCCTGGGCACAGGTAAGAGCTTGGTCATTACTTTCGCCAAGGACTGTATGCTTTCAATAGGGTTTTTTTGTTTGGAATTCTTTATGGTTATAACCAATGATGGACATATTTAGAAATTATGACAGTTTGCTAGTAGGCTGTGGCTCAAGCTGAATCTTTTTCTAATTGTCTGAGCTGCCTTGATTAAGTTCATCACATTAATTCCACTCTGCTCAGGCCCGTAGCCAGCATTGTGGTGGGGGGGATCTTTTTCCCCCGAAAGTGGACTTCATTTGGCTCCCTAATCCAATGTCCCTCAAATATATGAGCGCACTTCAAAAATTTGAATTTAGACATATTTTATTCATTGGTTTCAAGGCTGAAAACAGCAACAACCATTTTTAATTTCCTTACTTCAACAGGCAAACCTTTACTATTTTATTTCAAAGGCTTAGTTTAGTGTGGGGGATGAAATGGCTTTCCAGTCACAGTGGGGTTGCAACGTAGTTGGGGGGTTCGAGTGGGGTGGGGGATGGGAGGGGGGGTTCGATCGAACCCCTCGAACCCCCCCCCCCTGGCTACGGACCTGCTGCTGTTGTGTGAAAGGCAGGGAAGTAGATGGGAGGTGGTGGTGTTGGCAAAGGGGTCAGTTGTCCTGTGCTCAGGCAGAGATGTGGCCCTCTTGGACTTTCCTCGAATTGCATGTATTGAACCCTTTCAGATGACTTGAACTTGGGCCCGGCTAAAGCTTTCATCTGCCCTGTTGAAAGGTTATTTAGCGATTATATATTGCCTGTAGTCAGTCTGATTGTGACAGTGTTACCTTAAGGGCATGTGGGAAATGTATGATCATGAATGTTGCACCGTGTGGTGTTTGAGCTGTCTTACACTTTGCATAATTGTTTTAAACTTGGTTGAAATTGACAAATACACATACATTTTTCCCCTCCCTCTGTGATTGCAATGTTTGATATACTGTACCTGTATAAAATCACTTTCTGTTCATTCTTTTCTGGTCCTTCTCTTTCTTTCTCGCTGTAGGCCTATATCTTTGTTTGTCTATTTGTGTGCCTGTGTCCTGCAGTCGTACTGTCGTTCCAAAGTGAACAGTGTGTTTTTGTTTGACTGATAAATGGTTTATCTCTCTCTCTCTCTCTCTCTCTCTCTCTCTCTCTCTCTCTCTCTCTCTCTCTCTCTCTCTCTCTCTCTCTCTCTCTCTCTCTCTCTCTCTCTCTCTCTCTCTCTCTCTCTCTCTCTCTCTGTTTATTTCAACAGGTGGTGTGACAGCATTTGAAGTGACAGGCTACAGAGGGGGAGCAGTTGTCATTAAGTGTAGCTATGAATATAACCACAGAGATAATGAGAAGTATTTCTGCAAGGGCCCTGGTGAAAGGACCTGTGATGATCTGATAAAGACAGGCCTTCAAAATCAGTGGTACCACAAAGGGAGATTATCCCTCTATGACAACACTGCTGAAAACTTCTTCATTGTGATCTTCAAATACCTGAAACAAAGGGATGCAGGAGAATATTTCTGTGCTGTGGTATACCAAGAAGTCTTGATGCATATACTACTGTGAACCTAAATGTAAAGGGTAAGAAAGACAATATGACATACGTGATACGTGTGATTTTTTTAAGAATCACAGAATTCATTTAACCTATAGGCCTTTAGCCTCATAGATTTTTTTTTTTACTAAACATCCTTATTCTGTGTTCATAATGAATTTCAGTTGAACTATTTAATGTAGCTCTAATAGGCCTACGCAATGATCATATTCCTCTTCATCATTTTTATTCTCAGATGAATGTTGCCCAAAGCTGATTGAACTGTCTGTATATCTGGGTGAACAAGTGAATATCAGCTGCCAATTCCCTAAAGAGAACCGAGACAAACCCAAGTTTCTCTGTAAAGACACTCTGTTGAAGTCATCATCAATTCAAATGGGGCATCGGGGATGTACGTACAAGTTATCAACTCAAATGGACCAGTCGGGAGTTGGTCATAAGGTCACACTGTATGACAATGGAGAATTTGTTGTCATGGTGGTGATGATTAACAAATTCAACAAGAACAATGTAGGGCCATACTGGTGTGGAATGGAGACAAGACAGTATGACGCCTTGACCACAAGAGTGAGGTTGACTTCAGCAGGTAAATGTTTTAATTGTTCCATCTTCAACACTCATATTACAGTTTTTCTCGATTGCCTCCACACAGGTTCTGGTACTTCACACACAATTCTCGGAACATCTCACCCATTTCCCAACTCCCCTAACCAATGTCACTGTTACAGTCAAAGTTATCTTTTTTGTTCTTTCGTAAGGGAAAAGGGAGATTGCCACAACTCATTCCAGCAAACCGACAGCCATGGTTGTTCAGACCTCACCACCCCCACCTTCCCCTTCTTCCTCCTCCTCCTCCTCCTCCTCCTCCCCCTCATCATCATCATCATCATCATCATCATCATCATCATCATCATCATCATCATCATCATCATCATCATCATCATCATCATCATCATCATCATCACTGTCGAAGGTATCTCTATGCATATCGTCTAAGCCCAAAACCGTTTCTCAGCCCCCAGTATAAAACTTCTGCTTTCCATAGAAGTTAAATCTTGTCATTCAGATGATGGTTCCTCCTCAGGGTTCACAGCAGCAAGGAGTGGAACTCGTACAAGTACAAGTGCTAAAAGTGCTAAAAGTGCTACCCACAAGGGCAAAACGTTTTCGGGTCTCCAGACCTTCGTCAGTGCAAATGCAGTGCAGTTTTTTTTTAAGGTACACTGTGTAGGAAATGGTCAAAAAAGGTACTGTAACCATGTTGCTCATTGAAACGGGGCTGCTTTTGGACAAATTTGATCTTTTCATTAAAGTTTACTAAGTAATAATCTAATATGTTCTAGTATGGCCCAAGTACAAT
>NC_085857.1:47181107-47258607 GCF_034702125.1 Engraulis encrasicolus | reverse complement strand
CATGTGGGAGATGTATGATCATGAATGTTGCACCGTGTGGTGTTTGAGCTGTCTAAACTTGGTTGAAATTGACAAATACACATACATTTTTCCCCTCCCTCTGTGATTGCAATGTTTGATATACTGTACCTGTATAAAATCACTTTCTGTTCATTCTTTTCTGGTCCTTCTCTTTCTTTCTCGCTGTAGGCCTATATCTTTGTGTGCCTGTGTCCTGCAGTCGTACTGTCGTTCCAAAGTGAACAGTGTGTTTTTGTTTGACTGATAAATGGTTTATCTCTCTCTCTCTCTCTCTTTCTCTCTTTCTCTCTCTCTCTCTCTCTCTCTCTCTCTCTCTCTCTCTCTCACTCTCTCACTCTGTTTATATCAACAGGTGGTGTGACAGCATTTGAAGTGACAGGCTACAGAGGGGGAGCTGTTGTCATTAAGTGTAGCTATGAATATAACCACAGAGATAATGAGAAGTATTTCTGCAAGGGCCCTGGTAAAATGGCCTGTGATGATCTGATAAAGACAGGCCTTCAAAATCAGTGGTGCCACAATGGGAGATTATCCCTCTATGACAACACTGCTAAAAACTTCTTCATTGTGATCTTCAAAGACCTGAATCAAACGGATGCAGGAGAATATTTCTGTGCTGTGGATAGATCAATAATTCCTGATGCCTATACTATTGTGAACCTAAACGTAAAGGGTAAGAAAGACAATGTGACATACATGAATATTTCTATAAAAGCTTTTTTTAAGAATCACAGAATTCATTTAACCTATAGGCCTTTAGCCTCATAGATTTTTTTTTTTACTAAACATCCTTATTCTGGGTTCATAATGAATTTCAGTTGAACTATTTAATGTAGCTCTAATAGGCCTACGCAATGATCAACTGCAATGATCATATCCCTCTTCATCATTTTTATTCTCAGATGATGACTGTTGCCCAAAGCTGATTGAACTGTCTGTATATCTGGGTGAACAAGTGAATATCAGCTGCAAATTCCCTAAAGAGAACAGAGACAAACCCAAGTTTCTCTGTAAAGACACTCTGTTGCGGTCATCATCAATTAAAATGGGGCATCGGGGATGTAAGTACAAGTTATCAACTCAAATGGACCAGTCGGGAGTTGGTGATAAGGTCACACTGTATGACAATGGAGAATTTGTTGTCATGGTGGTGATGATTAACAAATTCAACAAGAACGATGTAGGGCCATACTGGTGTGGAATGGAGACAAGACAGTATGACGCCTTGACCACAAGAGTGAGGTTGACTTCAGCAAGTAAATGTTTTTCCATCTTCAACGCACATATTAAACAATGAATAATTGTTCATTTTCATGATTTTTCAAATCTCACTACTGTTGTAGTGCAAAATGATGGGATATCACATTGTCTTGACAATTCCTGAAACATCTGCAAATAGAATCACTTCTAGTCATAATGTTACAGTTACAATGACCATCATTTGATCTTTTGTCAGGAAAAAAGGATATTGTCACCACTCATTCCAGCACAACAAAAGCTGTGGTTTTTCAGACCTCACCATCGTCCACCTCGTCCTACTCCTCGCTATCATCATCATCAACAACATCATCATTATTGTCGTCCTCGTCCTCGTCATTGTCATCGTCATCAACATCTTCATTACTCCCATCAGCAACTAGTCCATCACCACCCACAGCAACAGCTTCATTCAGTAAAATACATTTACACTTCATTTTCTGTGAATAAACATTGCATTTTTGATATTTCAATATTAGCAAGTTGCTTGTAGCAAATGGTTTTGCAGTAGTTTTTATAATAGGCCTACATTACATTTATACCGTAGCCTATATTTTGCTTTACTCCCTTTAGGAGAGGCTTTATATGCCATTATACTGTGTGCAGTGACAACAAAGGCTTTTGATTGTGTTGTGTGGTGCGGTGTTCTATTCTATACTCTATTCTATTACGTAATCTATTCCTTGCAGTTTTTGATATTTTAAAGCGACACTGAAGCATTTTACATCTCTAGTGGCCCTACAGGTTGGAAGTGGCATTTCCTCTCATTTGAGCCACTGAGAGGCAACTGGATCTTCCAACCTTACTAAGAACAGTGAATGCTTCAGATGCAAAAACCCTCTAAGTGCATGATAAGTGCATGACAACTGATAAACTTACTCTACATTTTTAACATTTTGTGAACTTTTGTGAACAATTCATTTTGTTGGGGTTTGACTTCAAAGCAGAACTGAGTGCAAACTTCCCCCTTCCTGCAATCACGTCAGATCAAACAACCTCCAGACCATGAATATGAAATGAAATTTCGGGAATGGGATTAATGAGATGGTCAGGACCAGGCTAGATTGCTGCTGACATACAAATCCATTATATAGAGTGTTGTTTCTCAACGGGGGTGCTTTAAAGGGCAACTCCTGCCAATTTCAATGTGCTGTTGTATTGCTCACGCTACCCTTGACTTGTCAGTACCCGGTGACGGCGCAGTTTTTGGCCCAGCCCTTTCCGAGATATGAGCTATTCTAATGGGGGCAACTTTTGTTTACATTTTTAAAAAAATGAGCATAGGCCTACTCCAAATATTTTCCCAAAAGTATCGCTGTTTGCTAGCTGTGTGCTGATGTTGCATAACCTTTTGGATGTTTTTGGGAATAAATAAAAATGATTTTTTGAAATGTAAACAAAAGTTGCCCCCATTAGAATAGCTCATATCTCGGAAAGGACTGAGCCAAAAAATGCGGCGTCACCGGGTACTGACAAGTCAAGGGTAGCGTGAGCAATACAACAGCACATTGAAATTGGCAGGAGTTGCCCTTTAAGTGGCATTGAGGAGCCCAGGCGGGCGTTGAGATGGATACAGTTGAGAGGGGGCTGTTCTTAGTTCCTATACATAGGTTTGGCGTGTTTGTAAACGCGATGTTGTGAGGAGGGGCAAGACAGTGGCAGCCTACTACGTGAGAGAGTTAGCTGACTGACAGTGGTTTCCGACAGTGGTTTGGTCAGGTTGAGTTGTGTGCAGTTATTTCTGCGCAGTCAGGTTAAAACAACATTTTTTAACCCATGTAGGCCTATAGGGCCGCATTAGTCCACTATTTTTCCCCCATTGTGGCACATTTGTTCACAATATTTTTTCAATAAGCCTTTGGCAGGCTTATGGTGAGGTCAAGGTTATCTTGGAGGTATGATTTGTACTGCGAAGCTCGGAGAAGGGCTGCTAATGAGAAAGATTAAAGTCAAGGGATTGGAAGGTGTGAGTGTTTTTTGGGAGGGGGGGGTGTCATGTGTTGTAAGCAATGTGGCAGCTATGTACGTATGTTCAAGAGAAATTTCCCTCGGGAAGAATGAAAAAAGAATCTTGAAAATTCTTGAAAATGAACTCACTTTCAGAAATGGTGCGGCATTGCTTTAAAGGGACACTGTGAGAGATTTTTAGTTGTTTATTTCCAGAATTCATGCTACCCATTCACTAATATTACCTTTCTCATGATTACTTACCACCACCATCAAATTCTAAGTATTCATTATGACTGGGAAAATTGCACTTTTCAGAAAAGGGGGATCTTCTCCATGGTCTGCCATTTTGAATTTCCAAAAATAGCCATTTTTAGCTGCAAAAATGACTCTACTTGGACCATACTAGACAATATTTGTTTATTACTTAGACAACTTTCATGTAAAGATCAAATTTGGCAATTGGCAGCCCAGTTTCAAGCATAGTTGCAATACCCTTTTTGACCATTTCCTGCGCAGTGTCCCTTTAATGAAGCCTACAGTAAACTGCTGGTCATTATTGAACACCCTGTTGAAACGTATTGTTTGTTGTCAGGTCATGGCCTACCCATTGCACTGTCTGTGAGTTTAACAGCCATAATCATCATCGTCATCATCATCATCGCCATCTTCTACAGGAACGGCAAGAAACAAGGTAAGACACTTTCTCTCTGTCTGCCTCTCTCTCTCGCTCTCTCTCTCTCTCTCTCTCTCTCTCTCTCTCTCTCTCTCTCTCTCTCTCTCTCTTTTCATTTAACTCTTCCTGACCCCCTGATGTCAGCAAAAAGGTACTAGATGTTCCTTTTTTCTCTGGTAAGCCACTAATGGGTAGCAACACTGTTATCGAATCAGCATCTTTCTGGAACACATCACAATCTGAATTTGGACGATAGTAGCCTGAAATTTTCAGCTTCCTAAATAGTAAAGGTTGTGCTATTTGAACAAGCATCATATCAGCCTTTTCTCAAAAAATTACAGTAACCACAGCCTCTGGGAGTAACATATTTTTTCCTATGGCTCTGCCTTCAATAGCGTAGTACATTTTGAGCACTTATAAATTCATGGAATTACACAGTCTTTATGTTGAATTAAAGAACCACTTCAGTCAATTTCAATATGCTGTTCTATTGCTCACGCTGCTCTTGACTTGTCACTATCCGGTGATGCCACATTTTTCGGCTCAGCCCTTTCCGAGATA
This sequence comes from Engraulis encrasicolus, assembly GCF_034702125.1. NCBI lineage: Eukaryota > Metazoa > Chordata > Actinopteri > Clupeiformes > Engraulidae > Engraulis > Engraulis encrasicolus. Next base: position 47,254,145 of record NC_085857.1, on the reverse strand, counting down.
TGAGCTATTCTAATGGGGGCAGCGTTTGTTTACATTTAAAAAATGAACATAGGCCAACTCCAAATATTTTCCTAAAAGGTACCGCTGTTTGCTAGTTGTCTGCTGATGTTGTATAAACTTTTGGATGTTTTTGGGAATAAAATAAGTGTTTTTTTGAAATGTAAACAAAGCACTGCCCCCATTACAATGAACAGGATTTCGGAAAAGGCTGAAGAAGAAAAGAAAAAAAACTCAGGTACTGACAAGTCCAGAGCAGTGTGAGCATTACAACTGCATGTTGAAATTGACTGAAGTTATCCTTTAATGTTCATTCAGTCAAACTTAATACTGTTCTTTTGAGCACATTCGGCCTACTGTAATGTCTAAGTTGAATCTACACTCCATCAATGAGTGTATTTTGTGTGCTTGTTCTAGTTTGGCATTTGTGTACGTGTATTTTGAGTCCCTTCCTCTTTCCTGCGTTCTCTTTACCATGTTACCATGGTAGCAGAGGCAGCACCTGGCCCATCCATCCCAGCAGCAGCCGCACAGGTCAGTACTACTGCCTGACATTTGTGACTATCTGTCTGTCTGTGTCTCTGTCTGCTGTATGTGACTGGCTGGCCTCTCTGTCATATTGTCTTTCTCCTGTCTGTCTCCTTGTTTGACTTTCAGTCTGTCTTTCTTTACTTTGGCTGTCTGTCTGTCCTCCTTTATAAATATTTGTCTGACTTCCTTTTGGTCTGCCTGAATGTCTGTCTATCTGCTTGCCTCCCTGCCGTCCTGACAACCTGACTATCTATCTATCAACCTGACTGTTATCTATCTATCTATCTATCTATCTATCTATCTATCTATCTATCTATCTATCTATCTATCTATCTATCTGTCTGTCTGTCTGTCTGTCTGTCTGTCTGTCTGTCTGTCTGTCTGTCTGTCTGTCTGTCTGTCTGTCTGTCTATCTATCTATCTATCTATCTATCTATCTATCTATCTATCTATCTATCTATGTACATGGCTGAATGAATGAATCAATCAATCAGTCCAAGAATGATTTCTTGATTTCACCTTGCTCCCACTGCCATTAGTTGGTCGGTTTGGACAGAGACTATGAGGAGATCAATGGCTCTTACGCCACACCCGCGACCCCCAGTGTTCCCTACACTGACACCATCTACTCCACGACTCAACTACCCACCGGCCCCTCTGATGACCCCGACTACTCTATGGCTCAACTACCCACCGGCCCCTCTGATGACCCAGACTACTCCACGGTCCAGCTGCCCTCCAAGTCTACAAACTCTCTCGCCTATGCCACTGTGAGTTTCCACAAAGACCCAAACGGACCAGACGTCCAGCATGCCGAAGCAGATGACTCTTGTGACTACTCCACCATCAAGACCATCAATGTGTAGTTTAAAGGAACAGTCCTCCCTTTTTACAATTTTCACATATTTTCAGTACTTCCAAGTATTACAGTACACATGAATGGGCATCATGTGAATGCAACGGCATGCAACTGAGCGCACATAGGCTGTACTTGCTTCAGGACGACTGGAGGTATCATCTAGGGGGCAGATAGCCAAGAGGGTACTCCGTAATGTTTTTCTCCATTCTATGATTCTACGGCGAAGTCAACATGTTGGGAAGATCGCCCCTCATGATTTTGTTGACCAGTTAAGCTTTGGGCCTCCAAAACCTTAGCAGCGGTCCTGCTGACAGTCCTCAGGAGGCAATGCTGTTGTTTCTTTTTTGCTTTGTTTTGTTTTGTATTGTTTTCCTTAAAAAATGATGCACAATATAGAGCGGGGGTTAAATGCCTGGACATTTTTGGCCCCAGTTCAACCCTAAGGATATAATAGGCTATTTGTATGTATCTTAATTCAATGGGAAAACAAGCCTGCGTCTTTGCCTGTTAAAGTGTTTTGCTTGGTGTGTCTGTCAATTGAAAAAGATTACAACTGCTGAAAGGTGAAAAATAATGAGGCACACATATTAGCTGATGCAAATACAACTGTATATCAAAGATAAGAAGCGAGGGTATTTTTGCGCTCTAGATGTTTAGAGAATTAGGCAGGTGCGTGGAGGGACAAACGCTTCTAGACAAGTACATTAAAAAAATGTCCTCCAGTCGACCAGAAACATTTCTCTCAGTAGTTTATATATATCCAGACATGATGTGTTGTTGTAATCATATCACTTTCAATGTTATGATCATATTTTCAATATTTGCATGAAATGTAATATATTTGCATCAGTCGATGTGAGGGCCTCATTTCTTATAATTTCTCATTTTACGGTACAATTCAAGTATTATTCAACTCTTTTAATATCATCCAGAGTGTTCATTTGTTATTATTAGGGACTGTTCGTGATTTATTTTCGGGGTCACCGGAAGAAAATAGGGGAGGGTTGTGTCATTTTTTTCATTGCTGCGGGGATGGTCATCAAAGTTTTTGAAAGCTTGCTAGGGGAGGGTCATCCAAAAATGTTTGGCCCATTTATTACAAAAAGCATTCCAAAGTAGCCTACCTTGTTTGTATATGTTTCGATGTAACAGCCTCAAAACGCCTCCCCCTTTCGCTAAAATCAATCACACCGTCGTCAAAAAATAAGATAGAATATGGCCATTTGTTACTTCTCCCTAGGGGAGGGTCATGCATTTTTTGATGGCGTCGCAGGGGGGGTCATCAAAGTTTTGAAGCTCGCTAGGGGAGGGTCATGCAAAATTTGACGATCAAAGGTGGACATCTTCCGACGACCCCGAAAATAAATAACGAAAAGTCCCTTATTGTCATTATTACATTAAAACTAGGCCTTTTACAGCTTTTCTCGATTGGTTTGGCTAATTTCTTGAAACCGAGATGACATTTCTATACATTTTGGGTCATTTGGCTAAACATTCTTACACTTCTGCGCAACAGATCAGATAACTAGCAAAATGTCATATACCTCCCAAAACAGCTCATTCTTGAATCAGCATTAGACCTTCTCCCACATAAATGGTCAGTACCATCAAAGTGGTATAGATCCTTCTCAATTGCTTTGGCTCATTTGCATTCATTTAGTCCTTCTGTCAAAATAAACTGGATGGTTCAGCATAACTACATGGATCCTCATCACTTGCTCATATCACTCCAAAAACAGTTTACCGTGTCGAAACTAAATTCCTTCCACAGAATGCCGTTTGAAAAAATGTCAAGAAATTAGCCAAATAACAGAGGAAACTGTAGTATACACGGTTGTAAAATTATTTTCTACAAACTAGTAAAGTTACAATACCATCTGGCCTGTTGAACACTGTCATGAATTTACTGTTTACAGTAAAGAAATTCTTAAAATATTATGTCCTTGACTGTTTTGACAATTGTGTAGACTACTTTGCATATGATGACTCACACAATGAAATCATGCTGACATGTTTTGGAGAGGGCAACCATTACACTGAGAATTGTATAATTCGTTTAGATAAGAAAGGTCAATTTATTTGGAAAATGTACTTAATGTATGCTCAATGTGTCAACTGTAGGGTACTTGTACATAGCAATCTGCCGAGATGTACTAAACATTTGAGACATGTACAAATCATTTGAAATTTGATGAAAGCAATGAAAAATGCCATTCTGTTGTGGGAAATTGCAAGTTGGTTTGGAGATTTGTCCGTGTTGTTTTGAGAATGTCATCTCAGTTTCGAGAAATTAGCCAAACCAATCGAGAAAAACTGTAACCTGCAAATAAGTGCTTGCAATGATTGTATAAAAATGAATGCCAAGTTTACATTTGTAACTTCTTACCATTGCTATTACTGCAAAAATAAAAAATGCAATTACAAATGAATGCAATATTGTCAATTACATGAACTTGTGATTAAACCTATCGATAAATAACATCTACATGTATATTAAATATGTTCACAGAAGTGCCTTTTGATTTCTGTTAGATTCCCCTTGATGCATGTATGCATCTTCAGGGTCTTGTGAAATGAATCTAAACTGTTGGAATTTCAGTTTTTTGTTTCTGATTCTAAAGGTTCCAAGCCTTGTGATTAAAACAAGATATTGTCTGGGTAATAGTTTATCCAGGAAGTCATGTTAAAATGTGCTCAGTCTAAAGGAGCAATATTTTTAATGGCAGGCTGGCCAAGGGGCACCGATCAGCAAGTAGGCCCAATGGTTGTGTGGAGGTGAAGGGATATGTTGTTACCAGGACTTGCCACTAAGGGTCACTGTAAAGGGGGTGGTTGAGTAGCCTAGACGGTAGGGTGAGTGAATGATAGCGACGGACTACGTGAAGAGTCTGAGAGGTAGACAGACATGCAGACATACAGGCAGGCAGACAGACTGACATGCAAGCAGACAGGCAGGCATGCAGACAGACACACAGGCAGGCAGACAGACAGACAGACATGCAGGCAGGGAGGCAGGCAGACGGGCAGGCAAACAGGCAGGCAGGCACATACACAAGCAGGCAGAAACACATACAGACAGACAGGCAGACAGGCAGGTAGGCAGACAGGCAGGCATGCTAACAGACATGCATGCAGACAAGCAGACAGGTATGCCGACAAACACACAGGCAGGCACACAGGCAGACGGTCAGGCAGGCAGACAAACACACAGGCAGACACACAGTCAGGCAGGCAGGTGCACAGACAGACAAGCAGGAAGGAAGGCAGGCAGAAAGAAAGGCAGGCAGGCAGACAAGTAGGCAGGCAGTCATGCAGACAGGCAGGCAGGCAGACACGCAGACAGGCAGGCAGACACAAAGGCAGGCAGACAGACAGACACGCAGGCATGCAGACAGACAGACACGCAGGCATGCAGACAGACAGACAGACAGACAGACAGACAGACACAGGCCAGTTACAGATTGTATAGCCAGGGAGTCACAGAGGCAGCAATAGAGAGCTAAAGGAGGCAGAGAAATACATTCAGAATGGGAGAGAGAGAACGGAAAGTGAGAAACAGAGCAAGATAGCAAAAGTCATAGAGAGAATTCAAGTAGTTCAACAGACAGGCAGATAGTTAATCACACATACTGTCCAAAAAGACGATAGCCTATACACTGTAAAAAATATACAATGTAAAACATTGCAGTCAAATTTGTTTAGGGAGCATAGGAAGTTACCCTAGAGTTACCCCTAGTTACCATGACAACTTGCAGCCTCTGTGTGCAAGGAGGTCAGAGGTGTGAATTTGAAACTTGGCCTTGTGCAGGCACACTAAACACACACTACAGGAAGGAGAATAGGGGAAGCGGTGGACAAGTTAAAATAACATTATTCAATTGGCCTATATGAAAGCAGTGTATGCATAGAGAGAGAGAGAGAGAGAGAGCACGAGAGACAGACAGACAGACAGACAGACAGACAGACAGACAGACAGACAGACAGACAGAGACAACGAGTGTCTTGCCTTGTGTCTTGTTGTGTCTGTAGAAGATGATGATGATGATGATGATGATGATGATGATGATGATGATGATGATGATGATGATGGCTGTTAAACTCACAGTGGTAGGCCATGGGTAGGCCATGACCTAACAGCAAACAATTTCAACAGGGTGTTCAACAATGACCAGCTGTTTACTGTAGACTTCATTAAAGCAATGCCGCACCATTTCTGGAAGTGAGCTCATTTTAAAACTTCTCCTGAGTTAAATAATTAAGTTTTACCTTTCTCCTGTACTTCCAGCCCTTTTCTGAGCCTGGCAGCACAAATTCTACTTCCAAGCTAGCAAGCTTTATGGAATCCTATGGTAGCAGTGAGCAGCTATACGATTCAATGAGAATTGCTATCTTGGAACTAAAAGTAACACCACCAGACTAAGACAATGGTGAGAGAGAGAGAGAGAGAGAGAGAGAGAGAGAGAGAGAGAGAGAGAGAGAGAGAGAGAGAGAGAGAGAGAGAGAGAGAGAAGCTGATATGCTTTATGTGTGTATGTTTATGTGCATTTTTGCACCTTTGTGAGAGGGGGGGGGGTATACCTTTAGTTATACTCTGTCATTGCTTTGCCCTTGGGCCAATGTGTATAATTGTACTGCCGTTGCTGACAGCCTTATCTGTGTATATATCGGCCTACAGTGTATTTACTATGTGTGTATGTACACTGCACGTTCACAGTGCAGACTCAGTGTCAATCCATCAATTACGTAGAGAGAAGGATCAGCACAGAGTGTTATATTTAATCTGCATAAGTGTTGAACTACCTCTGCAGAATTCAGTGTGTTGTACGCTGTGTTTAAGCCTACAGAAGAGTTCCTGCACATTTCATTTCTATGTATATGTTGTGTGTATGCCTTTTGGGCCCTGAGCCTGTAATAAAGTTTATATATATAAAGGCTGACATATAGAAAACATCAACCGCTAAATCTCCAAGACACACTTGACACTTGACTCTGTGTGTGTGTGTGTGTGTGTGTGTGTGTGTGTGTGTGTGTGTGTGAGTGTGAGTGTGTGTGTGTGTGTGTGTGTGTGTGTGTGTGTGTGTGTGTGTGTGTGTGTGTGTGTGTGTGTGTGTGTGTGTGTGTGTGCAAAAAAAGACAGAGGAATGCATAAAAAGAAAGAGGAAGTTCAGAACGCTCTGTAACGCTCACGCACCTGATGCAGTAATAGTTACTGTGTGTTAATGTGTGTGACAGCTCGTGTTTTCCAGTAAAAAGGCACACAAAAAGGAGACAGATCTACAGGATGAAGATTACCCTCCTCATCATCCTCACCCTCTATATGGGAACAGGTAAGAGCATGATTACTATTTTCGTCAAGGACTGTATGCTTTCAACAGGGTCTTTTTTGATTAGAATGCTTTATCTGATGGTTAACCAATGATGGACATTTAGACAGCTTGCTGGTGTGCAATGGCCCAAGCTGAATATTTTTTTTTAATTTTTCTGAGTTGCCTTGGTTGAGATCAGCACATGCATTACTTGCTGCTGTAGTGTACTGCAATGAAAGGCCTGGAAACAAATGGGGGGGGGGGGGACAAAGTGGTCAGTTGACCTGTGCCCAGGCAGAGAGGGGGCCCACTCGGCTAAAGCTTTCAAAGGCCCCTGTGAAAGGTTGTTTGTGCACCATACCAACACATACACATGGACACGCACACACTTAAACGCACACATCCACACAAATACACATCCTCTCTCTCTTTCTGTCTCTGTGATTGCTCTTCCTATTTCTTTTTGTCCGTCTCTCCCCAAGTTCTCACTGCCTGTCCAAACTGTGTTATTTAATTAACTGTTTTATTTGATTGACAGATGGTGTGTCTGCATTTGACATGACAGACTACGGCGAGGGAGGGAATGCACTGTAAAAAAAAATAAATGTTTGCTTCTACTCAAAATGTCAAGGCTTTTAAATATTAAGTTTGAACGTAAACCATTTAGGTTTTGGAGTACTAAGTTGGATCAGCTAATCTCGCAAGGTTTGAAGTTAGATTATTCAACTAACATTTCAAGTTAACACCAACTAAGCGATTGGTTGAAATAATGACTGATTGATTGGATGATTGAATAGAAGCAGGCCTTGGTCTTGAAGCTCCAGAGAAGTTATTAACAGTCTGATGATGTCCTGGACATGGCCGTAACTACCATTGAGGACACAGAGGTCATATCCTGGGTTACTTTCAGTAGCCTAATATAAGTAAGGGATAATTGACGACACGGTGTGCGTATAACAGGAAAAATAATGCACACCTAGGTGGTGATGCGGCCACGATGCGAAACTGTCGCGAAGCTGTTTTCCTGTTATACGCACACCGTGAAGTCAATTATCCTGCTTATACCACGGTTGCCACACTGTCTGAAATTTATTTGAGGAATTATTTTGGCTAAAACAAAGGTTTTCTGTATAACTACTTCCTTCCGCCACAAGAAGGTTCTTTTCTTAACTTTCTGGCGAACTGCCGTTACTAATTCTAAATTGAAGGTTGCTATGGCCAAGACACCGTCGTTAGTTCTATCGCATTCGGTTGTCAAGTCAAGAGCCAGTCGTTAATTTTATCGCATTTGGTTGTCAAGTCAATCGCCTCAATGTTCTACCCATCCGATATATGGGCGCGTCTGACTTGCCCACAAGATTATGCTACAGTTGGCATGATTCCTACAAATGTACAGATCTCAATAGATTAAAAAAATACCCTGCGTATCTTGGCGACATTCTAAATGCCTCGCCTCGCCATTAACTTTATCAAAACAGGCACCTCGTCAATCTGCTCTCCTCCCATAGGAAACTCCCCTTGATTTATTAGTTAGGCCTATTGATCCGAAAATATCCCATACTTTTCACAAGTTACGCTACTCCCTCAACTGATAAACGCTACAACCACAGGAAACATCTCCACTCGTGTGGAAGGAACGCCCACGTGAAACGGGCGTCCCTTTGCGCAGGGAATATCTCTCTCTCTCTCTCTCTCTCTCTCTCTCTCTATCACAAAGTTGACAGAGTGATGGTCAGTTGGGAGAAATAAACATGTTTGAAATTTGATTAGGCCTACTAAAATTTGCTCCAGATTCACTATACATTGCTGGTGTTTCCAGACGCGCGATGCGACATGTCAATTCAGCGCGTAATGCTTGCAACTTATTTGTGTGTAATTTATGAACGTGCGTGCCTTGGCGCATTGATACACTGGAGTTATGCAGTCAGAAAAGTGACCTAATAGTGGGACTACTTCAGGTGTGCATATATAGACAGTTAATCAACACCCAATTTAGTGCATCACAATGGGAGATTCCAGACTGCCGTGGTATAAAATGAATGTAAATTATTGATGATGAAAATCGATATATCTAATATATCTGTATACGCCACCCCCATTTATCCTCAAGGCAATAATTAATAATAGCAGAGGTGTCAAAAGTAAAAGTAAAAGTAAAAAAAGAAACACAGTTTCCTTCCAACACAAGTAACTTAGCTGAGTAACCAGTTTACCTGCACTTGTCTTACAATCAGCTAACTCTGCACTGGTTGGATTCAGTTTGTGGTGGGTCCTTGTTGGGTTTTCAGTGTTTTTCAGTACAGGTAATAACACAGTCTATCTCTCTCATTAGGTACAATGGAGTAAATGGTGTAACAGCTATGTAATGCCATGTGCTAGTGTTGTAATTACACCACAAAAGTACTTTGCTTTTACTTTTGACACCTCTGCTTGGTAATGAAGAAATGAAGAGTTCAGATGCAAAACCCCCTAACTCCATTTCTTAAGACCTGCACTTCTATATTTTTAGAGAACCCGGTTGTTGGTTTGGTTTACATTCATGTACTTCATAATACATATAAATAGTTATATTACATGAATTAAAAAAAAAAAATGCAATTTTGATAGCTTTCTGTTAAATAAAAATGAATTAAGATTATTTTCTGAAATGGCACTTAGGGGGTTTTGCATCTGAACTCTTCAAAACTAATCTAAACTAACCTAATCTCTTTGTTTCCCTCTCTCCCACTGTTGTTTGAACTTTGTTTTATTTTATTGACAGACGATGTGTATGCACTGGAAGTGACAGGATACAGTGGGGGAGTTGTTGTCATCAAGTGTGGCTATGAAGATGGTTACGGGAATAATGAGAAATACTTCTGCAGGGGCCCTAGTAAAGTGGGATGTAATGACCTGATAAAGACAGACCATAAAAATGAATGGTACCACAATAGGAAATTCTCCCTCTATGACAACACTGCTGGGCTGTTCTTCACTGTGATCTTCAAAGACCTGAATCGAGGGGATTCTGGGGAATATTTCTGTGCTGTGGATACATTGGGATTTGATGCATATACTGCTGTGCATTTAGAAGTAATGGGTAAGAAAGACAATATTACATTCATTTTTATTTCAAAAAATAAAACAATGATTTGTAGAAGTAGGCCTAATTTATGTAACGTCAGCCTGATTATCACCGACTTTTAAATCTCTTCGAGGTTTGGTCTGACCAAGAGCATAACAATTAACATTTCCCGAGCAGCATTTCCCAAACGGCCTCCCTTGATTTGCTAAAGATTGCTTGCTTCCCAGCAAAGTGGGAGGAGTTAACGATTTTGCGGGAGCTCAGAAAGTACTTGCATTGCTCTTGACCTGACTGGTAACGCTGAAGCTGGCACGGCCTGGCTATGTCTCACCATTGTTGTTTAGCCTCCTGAATTAGTTTGAAGAGGACGGCTTTGTTTAGGTTAAACAGGATGGTTATGTTTAAGTTTTTTAAATTTTGATCTTAAATTTTAATTTTGCAAAAAAAAAAAGAAAACTTGGTTCAGCTTTTCCTTGTGGACATAATGCAACTAAAATCTGCAATCATTCTATTCTGCTATTTAAATCACCTAATGTCTGTGCTTAATTCTAGAATCAGAGTTGATAAATGTGCCCGTTGAGGTGTCTGCCTATGAGGGTGACTCAGTGAACATCAGCTGCAGATTCCCACAAGAGGGCCTAAACAATGCCAAGTTTTTCTGTAAGGAGTCAGGACATGAGAGATGTATTTACAAACTATTCACTCAAATGCAGTCAATAATTGGTGATAACAAGATGGCGCTTCATGACAAAAGAGAAGATGAAGTCTGGGTGGTGGTGACTATGGACAACTTCAGCAGCAGTGATGTAGGGACCTACTGGTGTGAGGTGATGTTGATTTCAGCAGGTAGGCCTACAGTGACTGTCCATATGTTTTCACCTTCCTAACGCTGATTTGCAGTAATATGTCATAATATCCCCCACTGATGTATGATGTTTTGAGCACATGAGTGATGCTGACTTCAGTGGGTATATGTTTGTTCATGCTAAGCCCTCATTTGATAATACATGATAGCCTAATTTCTAACATATTATGGGAAATTCTGTGTTTTTGTACAAAGATTGTGGAATGTTGCACTGCGCAGATCCTGACATGTTACAAATGCAGTAATCATCTGGCTCTTTCGTCAGGAGAAAGGGAGATTTCCACCACTCATTCCAGCAAAACAACAGCCAGGGTTGTTCAGACATCGCCTCCACCATCCTCATCTTCGCCATCTTCATCATCCTCATTTTCATCTTCTTTGAGCCAAGGCAAGCCAAATTTATTTTTATAGCACATTTCATACACAGGTGCACATCAATGTGCTTCACATAGAACATAAAGAAGTAGCCTATTAGAGAGAAAAATTAAACATTAAAATAGAACATTGGCCCTACCGTGTTGCAAATGGTAGGGCACTCGTTTGCAATGCAGACCCGGGTTCGACTCCTGGTCCTTTGCCGACCCTTCCCCATGTCTCTCTGTCCACTCACTACCTTCACTATCCTGTCAAATAAAGGCAATTAAAAAGATTAAAACATATCAAATTAAAAAAAAAAACATTTCAGTACAGTCATAGAAAATGTAAAACATTTGGACGCAAACATTAAATAATTAGAGCAAATAAAAAAGATAAGACATATAAATTAGGGCTGTTTTGGAAAGCATCTGAGAATAGCTTAGTTTTGAGTCTAGATATAACTTCCTATGGTGCATGTTTAGTACCAGGAAGCTGGTTCCAGAACTTGCTGCGTAGTGGCTAAAAGCTGCCTCTCCACACTTTGTATTAACCTTTGGGATTACTAGTAAATTCTTGTCCTCTGACCTCAGTGACCTGGTTGAAGCATACTGCTGAAACATATTACTAACATTATTATGATCTGCAACATCATCACCAACAACAATGCCTTCGCTCAGTAAAATACATTAAATTACTTACCATGCATAAAAAGCATTTTAAAGCTCTCCAATGCAGCTTTCGGGTGTAAATTAGAGCCATGTAAATAAACTCTAGCGGCCTCTAGTGGTTCTTCTCGCGAAATTTTGCATTGAACTAAAATACTGACATAGGCTATGTCTCAAATCACACACTTGTACACACACACAATGCACTGAGGTCTTTAGTGCATAGTGTCATGGAAAAATTTGAGCACTATATGCACTGTGCCCTCGCTGGAAGTGATGGCTGAGCATGGCGTTAGCTCGCCAAAAATATCAGTTGGCTACTGTTTACAATGCACAGCGTCTGGTGCTTGTATATCCATTTCCTTCACCCCAAAGGACAACATTCATGCATACAATACTTTGGTTGGCTTGGAAAGGTTGGTGTCCCATCAACATCACTTACAGAATTAGGAGACTGTTGACCAAACTCTTCTACTGAACTGAATGCCACATCTCCTCTGTGTCATTATCAACATGGCCGCCGTTTAGTGCGTGTAGTGTTCATCTTTCAACCACTGCATTTTTCCGCCATTGTTAGGAGATCATCCTGGCACTTTCAGTGCACTGGCTCAACTGAAATTTTCAGCACGAGCGCCCTAGGCACTGAAACACAGTGCCCGTTCGGTGCACAAGTGAGACACAGCCACATTTGAGACACAGCCATAGACTTCGAGATAATGTGCTAATCTCTTTTGTAATTGCAATAGGGGCCTAGCTAAATCCACATTTGCTATTATTCCGTTCAGCTCTCCCCATTTTGAAAGGGCTTTTCCAATGTTCACACAAGCGATTTATTTGCCTATTCAATCACCCTTTCATCTCTATTAGCTCATCATTTATCTGCAGTCAATTATTTTTGCTGGTTATGCCAGCATGATATTTTACAGTCAGTTAACAGCCAGTTCTCAGCGAGCTGCTGCTAGGCCTATAGATTTGCTTAGATCTAGATGCCCAAAGCGGCCGCAAATTGAATTTCCAGAGCTGTAGGCTACACGGCGTCAGTGGGCAAACCTGCAAATGCGGTTTCAGGCCAGGGCCACCTGCTACATAGCGGTTGTAAAGTAGATTTTATAGTATGATAGCTTCACGTACTGCACTGTGTGTACTTTTTCAGCAGCTTTACCTCTCAGTTAACTGTGCATTGTGACGATCAGCAGTGTGCTTTATTGTAGGCCTATTGTATTGTATTGCAGTGTTTCTCAACAGGGACTCTACAGCCCTCCAGGTGGCATTAGTGATAGGGTGCGTTGAGAACGATACAGTTGATACAGTTGGGGAGAGTGTACTGTAAACTGTGGGTGATTATTTTCCTCTTTGCTGCCAGGTCCTGGTCTGCCCATCGCACTCTCTATTAGTTCAGTAGCCATCATCATCCTCATCGCCATCTTCATCTACTGCAGGCACAGCAAGGCACAAGGTAAGACACTGTCTGTCTGTCTGTCTGTCTGTCTGTCTGTCTGTCTGTCTCTTCTCCCCACCTCTCTCTCTCTCTCTCTCTCTCTCTCTCTCTCTCTCTCTCTCTCTCTCTCTCTCTCTCTCTCTCTCTCTCTCTCTCTCTCTCTCTCTCTCTCTCTCTCTCTCTAGTCATTTCTCTCTCTCTGATCTGCTGTCAGCAATACGATAGTTGTTCCTCTCAGTGAAGCTACTAATGGGTTGGTTGCAACACTGTTTTCTGTGATACATCTGGGACGTATCAAGCAGAATCTTTATTTAGCCAATATACCTCCTGTGTTCAGCTTCCTGTTAACTAGGTTGTGGTCATTAAATAAGGATTGTATCATCGTGTTTTCAAACAAATAACAGTAACCAAAGCCTACTGGCAGTAAAAAGCATCTTTTGGCCTATTCTCCAAACATAGATTCATGAAATTACACTCTTTTCAACAGCGTAACACTACACACAGTCTTCTACTGTATAGTGTATGTCGCCCTACTGTCTAAGCTCAGTCAACCCTTCATAAATAGCTGTGTATTTTTGTGTGTTTGTTATTCTTTGACATTTGCATGTTTTGAGTCGCTTCCTCTTTCCTTCCCTCATGTTACCATGGTAGCAGACGCAGCACCTGGCCCATCCCAGCAACAGCTGCACAGGTTAGTAATGTATAGCACTAAAGAACTAAAGAGAAGTTCCCACACAGTTATAGAAAAAAAGGTTTCAGTAATTCATTCGTTCATTCATGCATTTCTGGAAATAAAAACGGGAACATGATGTATTTGCATCTACCTATCTACCTATCTATCTATCTATCTATCTATCTATCTATCTATCTATCTATCTATCTATCTATCTATCTATCTATCTATCTATCTATCTATCTATCTATCTATCTATCTATCTATCAGATCATTCAACAACCAATCAATCTGACTGTTTATGTGTGTGTAACTGTGTTTGTTTGTGTGTGTGTGAGTGCGTGCGTGCGTGCGTGCGTGCGTGCGTCCGTGTGTTCTTGATTTCCCCCTTGCTCCCTTGCCTTTAGTTGGTCAGTTTGGACAGAGAGTATAAAGAGATCAATGGCTCTAACGCCACATCCGTGGCCCCCAACGCTCCCTGCACTGGCACCGTCTATGCCACGGCTCAACTACCCACCGGCCCCTCTGATGACCCAGACTACTCTATGGCTCAGCTACCCAGCGGCCCCTCTGATGACCCAGACTACTCTATGGCTCAACTACCCACCGGCCCCTCTGATGACCCAGACTACTCCACAGTTCAGCTGCCCTCCAAGCCGGCAGACTCTGTCACCTACGCCACTGTGAGTTTCCACAAAGACCCAAACGGTGAAGGCACGTGTGGGGAAGCAGTTGACTCGTGTGACTACTCCACCATTACAGTTTTTCTCGATTGGTTTGGCTAATTTCTCGAAACTGAGATGACATTCTCAAAAAAACACGGACAAATCCCCAAAGCAACTTGCAATTTCCCAAAACAGAATGGCATTTTTCATTGCTTTCATCAGATATCAAATGCTTTGTACATGTCTCAAATGTTTAGTACATCTCTGCAGATGGATATGTACAAATACCCTTCAGCTGACACATTCAGCATAGATTTAGCACATTTTCCAAATAAATTGACCTTGCTTATCTAAACGAATTAGACAATTCTCAGTCTAATGGTTGCCCTCTCCAAAACACGTCAGCATTATTTCATTGTGTAAGTCATCATATGCAAAGTGGTCTACGCAATTCCCAAAACAGTCAAGGACATCATATTTTAAGAATTTCATTACATAGTAAATGTTCAACAGGTCAGATGGTATTGTAACTTTACTAGCTAGTAGAAAATAATTTTACAACCGTGTATACTACAGTTTCCTCTGTTATTTGGCTAATTTCATGACATTTTTTCAAACGACATTCTGTTTTGAACAATTGCTAGTTGCTTTGGCATTTGTCCATGTTATTTTGTGAATGTTATCTCTGTTTTGAGAAATGAGCCAAACCCATGAGAAACCTGTGATATATGGGCATTACTTTCTGTATATGAATTTACAGTAAAGAAAGTTACTGATAAATGTCCTTGGTAAATTATCTGTGTTGTCAAACTTCAATGGTTTCATTCACTTTTTCATTTTTATACATAGTCGAAATCTGTTAGCTGAACGTAGATAAAACACCTAACCATTTTGACTGGCAGTGCTTACACAATGGCAAAGGGACAATTTATTTTGGGGGTACTAATGATACACTCTAAAAAATGCTGGGTTAAAAATAACCCAAAAATAACCCAACGCAAGGTTGAAAATGACACTATCCCAGCATGGGTTGGAATAACCTAACATGCTGGGTTACACATTTTAACCCAACATATTGGGTCATGTTGGGTTATGAAATGTTGGGTTAAAATTGATTAAATCTACCCAATGTTTGGGTTATAAAAGTTAAGTAAAATCTTTGGTAAACCAAAACTCTTACTGCCATGGTTTCCCATCATCTGTGCTAAAGCAATGCTAAATTACAGTTTTTCTCGATTGGTTTGGCTAATTTCTCAAAACTGAGATGACATTCTCAAAACAACACGGACAAATCTCCAAACCAACTTACAATTTCCCACAACAGAATGGCATTTTTCATTGCTTTCATCAAATTTCAAATGCTTTGTACATGTCTCAAATGTTTAGTACATCTCGGCAGATGGCTATATACAAGTACCCTACAGTTGACACATTGAGCATACATTTAGCACATTTTCCAAATAAATTGACCTGTCTTATCTAAACGAATTAGACAATTCTCAGTCTAATGGTTGCCCTCTCCAAAACATGTCAGCATGATTTCATTGTGTGAGTCATCATATGCAAAGTAGTCTACACAATTGTCAAAACAGTCAAGGACATAATATTTTAAGAATTTCTTTACTGTAAGCAGTAAATTCATGACAGTGTTCAACAGGCCAGATGGTATTGTAACTTTACTAGTTTGTAGAAAATTATTTTACAACCGTGTATACTACAGTTTCCTCTGTTATTTGGCTAATTTCTTGACATTTTTTCAAACGGCATTCTGTGGAAGGAATTTAGTTTCGACACACGGGTAAACTGTTTTTGGAGTGATATGAGCAAGTGATGAGGATCCATGGCGTTATGCTGAACCATCCAGTTTATTTTGACAGAATGACTAAATGAATGCAAATGAGCCAAACCAATTGAGAAGGATATATGCCATTTTTATGGTACTGACTATTTATGTGGGAGAAGGTTTAGTGCTGATGCAAGAATGAGCTGTTTTGGGAGGTATATGATATTTTGCTAGTTATCTGAACTGTTTTGCAGAAGTGTAAGAATGTTTAGCCAAATGACCCAAAATGTATAGAAATGTCATCTCGGTTTCAAGAAATTAGCCAAACCAATCGAGAAAAACTGTAATAAATTACTATTTTGTAAAAAAAAACAATATAATGGGAAAACAGTGGCAGTAAAAAAATTGATTTACCCAAGTTATTGTATTCATTTAATGTCTTTATGTAATGTTAATTAATAATGGCATAATGCAAATACTACACAAATACAGCTTATAAAGTAGAAAGTCAGTTTATTTAATATTCTAAAAAACAAAAATTAATCAAGCATTCAATTAACAACCACGATCCCAGTAGGTATTAAGGGCAAAAAAAAAAAAACATTAACACAGAAATAAGCAAAACACTTGGCTTCTAACTGAAATGGCCATAACCATTAAGAAACCTTTCCTGCACCAAAGACTATTTGTCTTGCCTTCAGGCGTTAAATAAAATAAATAAATAAATAAATAATAAAAATAAAATAAAAAACATACGGTAGCAGCCAAAAAGATTACAATGAAATACTGGCAATAAAAAGATAATACAACACACCATACTATAATATGCAGTACGGATAACTCCTTTGAATTGGACTTATTTAAAAGTTTACTGCTTCTATGCGCAAGGGATTTTAAAAAGGTGCAGTGTGTAAGATTGTGTCCAATGTAGGTATTACAGCTACTCTATTCATTGAAACAGTGCTGCGAAATGCCAAAAATTATGTTTTCATGAATAAGTAGTAAACTAATATTTTCGAGGGGAGGGGTAGGATTCGGTGACTAGGGGGTGGGATGGATCTCATCTAATATTTTTTAACACTATAATTATTATTTTTTATTTTTTACAAAAGACACACACATAATTAATTAAAACAACACTGACATCCAGAAAGACATCCAGTAGTGTGTGTGTGTGTGTGTGTGTGTGTGCGTGCTCGTGTGCGTGCACACGTTACTCGCGCTCTCCCTGGCTGTGTGGAGAGTCAGGGCAGGGATCATCATCCCCCTCATTCTTATGAGAGAAGACTGCAGCCAGAGGAACACTAAAACGAAGAAATTTCAGCTGTTAGTTCATTGAAATACACATGAAGATCTCTTTTCCAAAATGAGATAAAAGCCATTTAATTCCTATTTTTTTGTTTTATTATTATTTTTTATTTACTTATTCATTTATTTTTAAATTAAATATATTGAGCTTTTATGAGATATTTAAATATAATGCTGTTGTCAGTGATGTCATCCCGACATATTACTTCTTGGTACGAGGCCACAAGCAGAAGTGGAGGAAGCAAGGTTGCATATTGGAACGGACTTTATACAGCTAGATTTAAAACAGTATGCACGGGTAATATCTCAATTCTACACAAAAGGCCCTCAATGGCAAACTGAAAGCAAGTTTGAATGACATGAGGAAAACATTAACACCTCATTGAGGAATGAATTAAATGATTAGCCAATCACCTTGAACCAAATTGAACTTCCTGTGCAGTCAAGGCTTAAGAAATCCAAGCATGTGCCTCCAATTCAGCTAAGGGCATTCATATACTTTTTAACCTACAGCACCATCTTGTGTTCATATTGTGTAATAACATTCTTTAGAACTAAGTATTTGTATTTGTATTTGTATTTGTAGTTTTGTGAAATACACAAAATACTGGAGGAAAGTATTTTGATACAAAATACAAATACATGTAATTCACTTATATGAAATAAAAATACAAAATAGTATTTTGTATTTCAAAATGTATTTCAAATAGATGTAATAGCAATACTGCCCATCCCTGCCGTGCGTACTGTACACATATTGTGCTCATATTTGCGCTGGTTTCTACGATGGCTTGATAAATGAGGGCCAGTATGTTTTGCATACATTTACAATATCTTACTCACCTCTAGCAAATGTAGACGGTTCCCATCCAGCAGCATTGGGGGTACTGATGATATATGTGGGGAAGAAATTTAGTTTTGACACATGGGTAAACTGTTTTTGGGGTGATATGAGTGAGTGATGAGGATCCATGTAGTTATGCTGAACCATCCAGTTTATTTTGACAGAAGGACTAAATGAATGCAAATGAGCCAAAGCAATTGAGAAGGATCTATGCCATTTTGATGGTACTGACTATTTATATGTGAGACGGTTTAGTGCTGATGCAAGAATGAGGTGTTTTGGGAGGTATATGACATTTTGCTAGTTATCTGAACTGTTGTGCAGAAGTGTAAGAATGTTTGGCCAAATGACCCAATGGTTATAGGAATGTCATCTCAGTTTCAAGAAATGAGCCAAACCAATCGAGAAAAACTGTAACACCACCAATGTGTAGTTTAAAGGCTGAGTATGTCATATTTTTAAAAATAGTTATTTCCATAACTTGATGCCCTTTCACACGTTTAGTGAATGTTTATCACCACTATCAATTTTGAAGTAGTCATTATGAGTTGGAAATGTATACATTTTTTATGTCCTCCATTTTGATTTAGTAGTTATACTATCTTTAGCTGCAAAACTTGGGTCAATTTGGTAAGACCATTAAATAGTACGTTGCTTAGAAATGAAAATAAAACATGCGTAAATGTTTCAAATTACATACTCTAACTTTAAGCTAAGTTATGTTTGATGCAGTAGATTAAATTGTGTCTTTTCTGCTTTGTTTCTCTTTTTTTTTATTTTATTTTTATTTTACCTTTATTTTACCAGGGAAATAAAACCACATTGAGAATAAAATTCTCTTTTACAAGTGAGCCCTGGCCAAGGCGGCAGCACACATAAAAGTTACATTTACAGACAGGACACAGACAAAACAGAACAAATCAATATGGATAAAGAGATAAAATTACACAATAAAAACCATAAAATAATAAACATAAAACAACATTAGAAGGAGATTTAAATATTAAAAGCAAGAGCAGACAGATTTAAAAGTGTCATTAAGATAGGTTTTAAACTCAGCTACAGACATAAAAACAGCAAGCTTAAGAGATTTCTGCAGTTCATTCCAGTGAGTTGGGGCACAATGAATAAAAGCAGTTTTACCAAATTGAGATTGTGAATATGAGTAGATTTGAATATTACATGTTTATCTATTATTATTATTATTGTTGTTGTTGTTGTTGTTGTTGTTGTTGTTATCATTATTATTAGTTAGAGTAGTAGTATTAGAAGTAGAGATGCACCGGATCCTGATTTTTAGGATCCTGCCGGATACTGGATCCACTGCTTAAGATCCTGCCAGATCAGGAACCGGATACCGGATCCTACAAAAGGGTTGAAACATGTAGTCTACTCGCACACGTGGGCCCTTTTTATTACGTTGGCTCAAACTATTTTTTCGACTCATTGGCTTATTGCCACACTGCCTGCATTGGCCGCTTCCAAGGGGCTTTCACTCCATGCAGTGATTGGGGTTGTGAAAAACTGAAAAGCCTAGGCTAGAGATGCACCAAACCCTGATTTTTAGGTAACATGCCGGATACCGGATCCACTGCTTAAGATCCTGCCGGACCCGGATCCTGTGAAAAACTCTATTATCCTGCCGGATCCGGAACCGGAACCGGATCCGGTGCATCTCTAATTAGAAGTGGTGGTAATGGTGGTAGAGGTAGTTTTTTGTATTAGTAGTAGCATTTGTCGGTAGCCTACTTCTACACCTAAGTTTAATTCATTTCCCCTCATTACCCAAAATGCCCGCTATTTTGTCTCACTACAGACACCATTTTCTATAATGTACTGGCTCAGGTTACATACGTGGCTCAGCCCCGCCCTTTACATATCCAGAGATGATGTGTTGTAATGTAACCTTCAATGGATTTGCATCAGCTTCATTAAACTGCATTCGCCAATGTGTGTGCCTCATTAATTTTCACTTTTTACAGCATAAGGCAAGCATTATGCAACTTTTGTAAAATACTCCCTAGTGTGTATTTATATTACTGTTGTTATTATTATTATTACTATCGTCATCATCGTCGTCGTCGTCGTTGTCGTCGTCGTTGTTGTTGTTATTATAAGCCTATTTAAAGAGTGTTTGATGCTTCTATTACAATTAAGTTTGTCAAATTTGCACATCTTCTTTTCACTATTGTTTTATTTATTTATTTCTGTATGTTTTCACTTAATAACTTGGCACAGCTTAAGGATAATGTAATGGCAGGTTGGATCGCATCTAAAAGCAGATGAGTGGTTGTGTGGAGGTGAGGAGATGTGTTGATACCAGGACTTGCCACTAGGTGTCACTGTGAAGGGAAGTGGTTGAGTAGAGGTTAGGGTGAGTGAAAACAGCGCACAATGTTAAGAGTCTTAGAGGCAGGCAGACAGACAGACAGGGAGGAAGGAAGGCAAAGACTGAGACACAGAGAGATACATAGAGGAAATAGGAGAAAGAGAGAGAGAGACAGACAGACAGACTAACGGAAACGGAAGACAATATAGGGAAAACAGTCACAGATAGAGATAGCAAGAAGGTCAGACAGACAGGCAGGCAGTCAGGCAGACAGGTAGGCAGGGACATTCAGACATGCAGCAATACATAGAGATACGGTAGGTCAGGGAGATACAATCAGAATGAGAGAGAAAGAGAGAGAGAGAGAGAGAGAGAGAGAGAGAGAGAGAGAGAGAGAGAGAGAGAGAGAGAGAGAGAGAGACACACACACACACACACACACACACAGAGAGAGAGAGAGAGAGAGAGAGAGAGAGAGAGAGAGAGAGAGAGAGAGAGAGAGAGAGAGAGAGAGAGAGAGAGAGAAAGAGACACACACACAGAGAGACACAGAGAGAATGGAAAGAGAAACAGCGAGATAACAAAAGTCACAGAGAGAAATTCAGACGGCCAGATAGTTCATCACACATACAGAACAAGTGACAAATAGATGATAGGGAGTTACCCTATAGGCCAGTGGATCTCAACCTTTTTTGAACAAGTGCTGCACTGACCTCATCATAACCCTCCCAATGCCCCCTTGACCTCATCACAAGTCTTCCAACACCCCCCTCATAGTAGGCTATTGAAAAATAAATAGTTAATGCTCCTCAATGACAACTAAGCACCGCCCCCACTCAACTGCATCCTTCTTAACGGCCCCCTAGGGCTCCATAATGCCCCCTGGGGGGCTCTAGAGTCCCCATTGAGAAACACTACCCTAGAGTAACCCCTTGAGTTACCATGACAACTTGCAGCCTCTGTGTGCAAGCCGGCTAGAGGTGTGAATTTGAAATTTGGTCTTGTGCAGAGTGCAGACTAAACCACACTAAACCACATAGCTGCTACAGGAAAGAGAACTGGGAGGGGTGGACAAGTTAAAATATAGGCCTATGTATGTGTAAAATTATCTTGCCCGCTCAGAGTGGGATTATTATACAAATTAAAGAAATAAATCAAAATATTGATTGCGTGTGTGTGTGTGTGTGTGCGTGCATGTGTGCGTGCGTGCGTGCGTGCGTGCGTGCGTGCGTGCGTGCGTGCGTGCATGAAAAGACATTGCCTTGGCCCTATAGTAAAATTGTTCTATACCCAATAAAAACACACTGTGTAAAATATTTTGAAATTTGGATGAAGTCTACCGGTGCCACCAGCCCCATGAAAATAGAAAATAATGGTGATGGTGACAATCTTGGAATAGACATGGGCATTTTGGTGTATCAAGCTACCCAATAAAACCATATTGCTTCAGCTGTGTGATAAGACTGTTCTATGCACAGTAAAATCACTTTGTGTAAAATATGTTGAAATTTAGATTAATTCTACTGGGCCCATCAGGCCCATGCAAATACAAAATAATGGTAGTGATGGGCAACCTGGATTCCAAAGCTGAAGTCCAGTGCCACATATTCCAAATGACATACCTAGTTTTAACCAAAGAAACTCAACAGAAGAACAATCTCTCGGGGGGAAATGCATTGGCCACGGTGTAGTACGGGGGCGTTGCCTGAGGACACGAGTGGATGGAAAATTAACTCCCTTGCGCATGGTCATTGGTCAGTGGGTGTGATGGATACAATTTTCGTACTCCCTTGCACATGGTCAGTGGGGGCGACACCATGATGGATAATTTGTGGCCAATTAACGGCAGCTGTTGGTCAGCAGTAATTGCTGGGGGTAATTAAGGACAGCTGACAGACATTCACGCTGTCCTATGACCTGTTCCACAGTGAATAACATTTCCGTACTCCCCTCGCCATCATTTCGTACTACGCTGTTATGACGTGAGTAAGTCCTCTTGTCTCAAGCCTCTTTGGTTTTAACTGTCCAATTAGGGCAATTGAACAGGTAAAACCAGGTAATTTGAAATCTGTGGCACCCGATTGTAGCTTTTGAATCCAGGTTTCCCATTGTCTTAAAACAGAGGTGGACAAACACTGTGAGTGCATCCCAATATGTGACCTTGCCTCCTCCACTTGTGCTTGTCTCCTCGTCCCGCCTCCTGGCCCCTCCTCCGTGGAGAAAACGATAAAGTTTCCCAGCTGTCAGCCTCGCCACAACAACTTTTGAGGGACTGTTTTTCATTCACCATCCCAATTGCAAATGAGAAAAAGACTTAACAATTGAGCATTTGCAAGATATTGAAATATAATGCTGTTGTCAGTGATGTCATCATGACGAGAAGCAAGTGGAGGAGGCAAGTGGAGGAGGCAAGGTCACATATTGGGATGCACTCTGTGACACATTTGCCCCAGCCAATATATTAGGTGAATACGAGTTGTATGCTGTCGATCAACATTGACGGAAGCACGTGAGCGAGAACTTGTTGGCATGATGTGGGTGTTATTAAATACAGCGCATTTAAAGTCGGCCACAAATATGAACGAGACGATGAGCTCGCACCGGTTTGCTCTACTAACACACCACGTGTGATGAGTGGGGGGACAGGCAGTGAGGAGGAGCTGAAGTGGGGACCTGCGCAAACTTGTGTAGTTCTAGAGGTGTGAGACAAGACTCATATACGCACGTGAGTGAGTTGTTGACCAACCAGTTCATGGACGCGTGACCTCGGAGGCAGTCCGCCGACGAGCGCCGACGAGCGTTGAAGGGGATAAGCAACTGCAGAGGTTGCAAGATCTGACTGCAGCCGCATTCATCCCGCGATAGTTTTACACCATGTGACATGTCACCTCGTCAACGCAACGTCGACGAAATTTCGAAGTTTGACAGGAAATCTAACCGTCATGCAGCATTTTCCATCCAGGGTGCATTGCTGTCTAAATGCGCATGCATGCGTTAACACATCTCGATCGCACCTATTGAACCAGCTCATCCTAATTAGCAGCCAGGTAGATCAGATAATTAGTGATATCACCTGTGTTGAGAGCACGAACAGAAGGAATATCTAAGCAGGGTGTGTATTAAGTTTATCCACTTACACAGACTTCCGTCTCAGGACAGACTGATGGTCAAACTGCTATATTTAGGCAAAATTGCTGTTTTGCAACACAATATCAATTCCTTGCTGCCTTGGACGACTGCTGGTATCAAGCAAGAGATTGCAAAGCTGCATGACTGTTATATTTGTGTGATTCACCTGTGGGCCTACAATTCATGGAGGAACATCTGTACTAAAGCTGTGAATGTTCCTTTGAATGACTAGGCTACAAGGCAGTCAATACAACTGTATTGAAGAGTGCCATTACTTCTTTATCCCATCGCCTGTGGTAGTATTTCACTTTATTACATCAGATGAGTACCATAACATACCTGAGAGGCCCATGGCAAAGAACCCTGGACCTGGTGATACCCATGACATACCTAGAAGTCACTTTAGTACAAGTTTTGGGAAGCCACTCTTTCCAACATCACATACAGTTGCATTGACTGTACTCTATTGAACTACTGCAGGGTAAAAGGTGGATTTTCAGTGGGTTCTTCCACTGTGAGAATATGCTTCTCTTCTCT
The DNA here is from genome assembly GCF_034702125.1 of Engraulis encrasicolus. NCBI lineage: Eukaryota > Metazoa > Chordata > Actinopteri > Clupeiformes > Engraulidae > Engraulis > Engraulis encrasicolus. Next base: position 47,229,795 of record NC_085857.1, on the reverse strand, counting down.
TAATTGTGATTGCTATTGGATGTTGTCAGTGATACATGGTGATTGGTATTGAACATGACAAATGGAGGAGGTGGATTCTTAACCCTATCCAGACCGGGCTTTTTTGGCATTCCTGGGACTGGGGGGGAGGGCTGGCTCTTTTGAACCGAATGGCGTATGACCACCAAACTTGGAGGATATGATCTTCAGCCAAGAATCTATGATTAACATCAGTTTGGTGCATTGACAGTAAATAGAATGGACGCCAAATCAACGCTATTTGCCATTCAACGCTTTGAAGCCAGATTTGGGAACATTCCAACTTACATTCCACCTTAGCAACGCCAAACGCAGGTGCTGATTGGACAACAACAAGACTTCTAACGGTCAATCAAACCATGTTCTGATGCTCATTGGTCAATTTAACTTTTAATATCTCTCTAAAATAAAACATCACCACAAAAAATCACCACCCTGGTAAGTTGGAGAGCAAGGGGACCTACTAGTTGAGCGAAAAATGATCCCCCTGGAGTGGCATTTAAGGGAGATACAGGGTTTTATGTCTCTCATAGGAATGAATGGGATTTGGCCATTTTTTGGTCTTTTTGGGTCCAACCTTGGCTCCAACTTGGCTTCAACAATGAAATAGAATTTTGGCCTCCATTCTATTTACTCTCAATGGTTTGGTGTCATTATTGGGTATTATGACGTCATTATGACATCATTTCCTGATTTTATTGCCCAAAATGTCGCTGTAATGTATTTTCCAACTTGTAATGCACATCAATTTAAGTTAATATGTGCATCAAACCACTTCAAATGTTCACAAGGGTTTTGATGCTCATGAAAATGTAAAAAAAAATGTGAAAAATTCTGTCACAAAATCACGTCGTAGATATGGCTTCAGTTTCTTATAACATTGCCGCAAGATGTCAGCCCTCAACAACAGGATACATTATTACCAAATTTGCAGGGCATGATCTACATAAGACACACAAGCAATGAGAAATAAAAAGAAGAAATAAAATTGAAGTGAAATGTGCACTGGTAAAGATAAAAATAGCTATTTGATTTTACATGTGATGATGTCATCAAATTAGCATAAATTAGCATGAATTAATGATAATGAATTAAGCTAATATTATATTTGGTAAAGTTATGCTTATGTAATGGAATAACTATACCTTAAGTAGTATGCAATAAGGAGGGTACACTGATGAGACTTAGATCAGTGATTTTTGGTCAGACGTACCTGTCAGAAAGCCGTTGCCATGGCAACAACAAAAGTGATAAACCTAATCTTTTGGTATCACATTGTAGGCAACTTAATGTTAGGAAAAGTCTAAGTTTCGTAGTCATAACTTACGTCATTCAGGAGTTATACGACATCAAAGATGGTGCGGGCACTTTTAGAGTTTTCTGTACATACAGTAGGTCTGTTTTATTTTCATGATTCGGCCTTGAGGGCTTGTCCGGGAGTTGAACAGAAAACATCTCGCAAATCTCTTCCAATAGGGAAACCTACTAATTCTAGGCATACCCAATTATTTCAGATCTCGATAAATTGAGCTGGTCATAGTGCATGGGTGTAGCCTCTGATATGCAGACTCGGTCATGGTGTGTGAATTTAGGGTTTGATCGGCCGGTTCAGTCTTAGTTTGTTTGCCAAGGTATGCTGATTCAGTCATGGTGCGTGGGTGTATTCTCTGGTATGCTGGACGGGTCATGGTGCATGGGTCTAATCTCTGGTATTCTGAACCAGTCATGGTGTATGGGCTTTGGGTTTGAGAGGCTGGACGTGTCATTGTTTGTGTGCCAAGGCTCTGGCATGCTGATTCAGTCATTGAGTGTAGGTCTATTCTCTGGTAACCTGGACTGGTCACGGTGTTTGGTTTTAGGGTTTGGTAGGCTGGCTCAGTCATTGTTTGTGTACCAAGACTTTGGTATGCTGATGTGTAATGTGTGATTCTGGAGTGTGGGTCTAGTCTCTGGTAATTTGGATCGGTCATGGCGTTTGGGTCTAGTCTCTGGTAATTTGGATCGGTCATGGCGTTTGGGTCTAGTCTCTGGTAATCTGGGTTGGTAACGGTGTCTCTGTCTAGGCCCTGGTAAGCAGGATCTTGTGGGGATTCCTGACAATGGTCCTGGTCGGGTTGATGAGATGCTGAGAAGTTTTGAATAAGTGAACCTTGTTGAAAATTGGTGGTGTCCTGAGACTGGTCCAGTTGATGAAAGGAAACTGTGTTTGAGCCTGGGTTACTGCGATGACGAACTGCATTTGCTTGTGCTGTGTGGGAGATAAAGAATTTAAAAATCATTCAGTCATTCCTTCATTCCTTCATTCATTCATTCCCACATACAAATGGACAGACAGAAATATAGATAGGCAAGCAGGCAAAAAAGAAAGCTCAGACCGAAACCAGCTACTTACTGCATACTGTGGTGATGCGTAAAGGGAAATACTGTAATGTGATTTAAGAAGTTGCTTAAGTGATTACATGTGGTGTGAGCCCACTTTACAGAGAACAGACCGGGAGACAAAGACAGGTATACAGTACAGAGAGACAGAGAGAGAAAGACAGACAGAGACAGAAAGATTGACAGACAGACAGACAGACAGACAGACAGACAGACAGACAGACAGACAGACAGAGACGCAGAGAGAGAGAGAGAGAGAGAGAGAGAGAGAGAGAGAGAGAGAGAGAGAGAGAGAGAGAGAGAGAGAGAGAGAGATGGACATGTAATGTACCTTGTATCTTTTTGGGCCTGTGGATGATGATGACTATGATGATGATGATGATGATGATGACGACGATGGTGATGGCTGTAAAACCCCATAGGCCAGAGCCTGATTTTAAAAAAGAACAATAACAGTCAACAATCAATCAGTGGTTTAATCTTCATTACAGCAACGACATGTTCCACTCCCCTTTAGTTGAAGTAGAGGTTTGAAACAGAACTTTCTTTCATAGCAGTGGTTAAATAAATGTGGCAAAATGAACTCATTTTAAGTCTCCCTAACACCCTCTATGACTCCCTAACACCCCCTCGTGCATTGTTTATCCACTGTAACTACAGTGTACATTTTACTGAATGATGCAATTGTTGCCCGTGGTTGAATTTGTGATTATTTACTTGATGGTGGTGTTACTGAGGAGGAGGAGGAGGAGGAGGATGATGAAGACAATGATGGTGGTGGTGGTGATGAGGTCAGAAAAACCAAAGCCGTAGTTTGGCTGGCATCAGTGGGATCAATCTCCTTTTTTCCTAACAAAGAAGGAAAGGTTGTTACAGCATCAACATCCATGTGCCCCTCTGATGACGACGGAAGCTATAACGTTAAAACATGTCGGATAAGGATACAACTTTTACATGTCTGAAACAAAAGAAAAATTCCAACTTAATTCAACAGTTAGACGTAATGAACGTAATAACTCTAAAAAAACTAAATCCGTAGCTGGTGTCAACATGCTGGATCTGTAAACAATCTACGGGCTTTCGTTTGTCTTATATGTCTAAATATCTTGCTCTCCATCTCTCTTCTGTGCTCTCTTCTCCCAAATTCAGGCGAAGATTTGCATAGGCTATACGAACATGTGTTGGGTCCCAATAAACAATACAACTCAAATGAATACTCAAGAGCAACAAATATTATTTTGATTATTATATAACAATTTCACGGCCCACTAGAAATACCTTAGCAGCCAACCGGTGGGCCCTGGGCCACGGTGTGAGAGTCACTGCTCCATTTTTTTTTCTTTTTTTTTCTCAGACCTCACTGAGCTTTTCTTCCCCCCTACAAACTATGATTCAAGCGAAAGGGAGTTTTTCCTCACCCCTGATGCCTCCAGGGGCCGCATCTGAGCGCCCAATCTCTGTGTGATTATCTATGACTTATACTAGGCCCAGCCAATATGGACCTTACGCATCTAGGAATCCTGGTCCTAACCTACGTTGACCTTATGACTCTACAATCTCTATCAATCTTTTCTTCCTCTGCCTTCCTGCTATTTCTGCCTCTCCTTTATACCTCTCCTTTTAAATCCATCTCTAACAATGATGTTTTTTTCCCATTTGTTAAGCACTTTGAGTTACATGCCTTGTATGATTAGTGCTATACAAATACCAGAAAATATTATTATGTAAGGGATATTATATATGGGGGGTTAGAATTTGGAAATGATTACATTACATTACATTTAGCTGACACCTTTATCCAAAACAATTTTCAGTTATTTACAGGGAATTGGTAACTGTATGGCAGTTAAGTGCCTTGCACAAGAATACCTCGGTCATGGAGAGTGGGAGAGTGAAGGGTGGGATTTGAACTTGTGACCTGCAATGCTCTGATCAAAAGCCTAACCATTAGGCCACAGCTTGCTTATTTAAGCACATGGATAAGTACACGTACCTGCTGAAATCAATGTCACCTTTGTGATCAAAGCCTCATACTGTGTCATCTTCACTCCACACCAGTAGATCCCTACATCACTGCTGCTGAAGCTGTTGATGGTCACCACCAAGACTCCAATGTTTCTCTGGTCATAAAGCGTCATCTTGCTATCGCCAACTACCAGCTGGGGCATTTGAGTCAACAGTTTGTAATTACATCCCTTGTTTGCTGACTCCATACAGAAAAACTTGGGATTTTGTTGGTCCTCTTGTGGGAATCTGCAGCTGATGTTCACTGCCTCACCCTCATAGACAGACACCTCAACAGGCTCCCGGCGACCACCAACTGAGAATTAAGTAGAGACCTGATGATGTGATCACTGGTGGTGCAGTGTTTTCAAGAAGTCAAAGTACTTCTGGTCAACTTAAAGGAACAGTACACCCTTTTTTATTTTAAAATATATGCAGTATTTCCCAGTATTATTCATGAATGTGCATACAATTTGTGTGTAGGCCTATGTGTTTCCATTGCCTAGTTTAACAGTGTAGCCAAATTAAGTGTAGCAATGCAAGTCTATGGGGGCAGACAAAACATCATCAAATGTACTAATAAAGTACTTTAAAATTAAAGTAAAATTCACCAGAGTGCAAAACAAGCTATTTAATCCTGTCCTGTGATTACTTGTGGCTTGATGCTAATGCCCCCATTCACTTCCAGTGATTATGCTAAGCTATGCTAATAATTCTGATCCAATATATGTAAGTACTGAAAAAACTGAGAAGAAAATTATATGCACATTTATGAATAATGCTTGGAAATACTGCAAATATGTGAAAATCAAATAAGAGTGGACTGTTCCTTTAAGGGCCACGTCTAGATCTGTCCTTATCACACTGATATACTTAGGAGAGTAAGTAAAAGAGACTGTGATAATCATTAGTAGGCTATAGATTGTTTTTCATGTCTACTGTACTTACTGTTTTTACATGGAATATGCGTTTTCAAAAAGGATCAAAGGATCAAACTGACAGGATATATAGAGTACATAGATATCCTCATGAAACTAATTTACATCTAGCCTAAATAACATTGGCATTGTGTTAAATTGTTTCTTTTTTCCCTTTTTTCATTTTCATTTACAAACAAAAACTGCTGATATAAAAGACTACTGTAATTTCATGTTGTCTTACCTGAAACTCATCCAATACCAGGAGATCCATAGCAGTATATTTTAACATGATTTCAATATTTCCATTTACAAATTAAAACTACTCATAAAAAATATCTTGTCATATTGTCTTAACTCAGCCCTTACTCAGAGGTTCACAGCAGTATATTTCAACATTTTCCATGTTTTCCATTTACAAATTAAACGTTTCTAGAAGGAAGCCGCACCGTGCGTATCAGTGTTTTTGTTATTGCACAGACGAGTTTCGGCGTGTGCCTTCTTCGGGGGAGAAGGAAAAAAAAAACACTGACATGCAAGATGCGGCCTCCTTCTTGAAATGTTGAATTTAAAACTTGGGCCAGCACCCTCAGAGGTTTAAATTATTAAGAGTGACGCCTGCTCCAAGAAGAAAATTTCCAATTACAAATAAAAACAGCTGAAAATGTCATATTGTCTTAACTCACCCCTTACTCTGAGATTCACCGCGGTGTATGCGTCAAGCCAGCTGGGTATGTCCACACCACAGAAACACGTCCCAGCATCCTCTTGGGTCAGGTCTCGGAATATTGCAATGAAGAAGTGCGCCTCTGTGTTGTCATAGATGGAGAACCTCTTGTCGTGCACCCATTCATTTTTACGGCCGGTCTGTAGTATGGGGTGCTCACAATAACGAGTGTCTTTTTGCTTCTTGCAGAAGTATTTTTCGTTGTTGCTGTGCTTAGATTGATAGCTGCACTTGATGACCACAGCTCCCCCGCTGTAGCCTGTCACTTCAAATGTAGACACACCACCTGTCAGTCACATGCAAACACAGAGGTGAGAGACAGAGAGTGCGCTGAAAAATAGAGTATAGTCAACTTCCTGTCCCTCCCTCAATATATAATATTGAGCATACCACCTGCATAATGCAGTATCGTGCAAATTGCTCCAGTCATTCTGAAGTAAGTACAGTATGTGCACTCGGTCGCACATGGTTGCATGCATCATTACATTACATTACGTTATTATTACATTATTATTACATTACATCATTACAGTCATCAAAACTGGAATGGCACTGTGGCCATCCCATAGCAAAGAACATGCATGGAAGGACCGGAATTGTTTTTAATGGGGAATTAAAATATACATTTCACAGAAAGTTATTCAGAATTAAAACGAGAACAAACCACCCACTTTGTTGATTCCAAAATTGGTTTTTTTTTTTCAGAATTAAATTGAGTTAATTCAAAACTAAATGTCCCATGTTGTACCAAGGGGGAGCACAGTTGCCCCACCGGGACTTGAACCATTTGGGGGTATACCATACTGAGGTTCTTACTGGGACTCAGACCGCTACACCAAAGAGCCAGAGCCCCAGTTTGGTATCCTAGAATATCCGGGTTTGAGTCCTGGCAGGGCAAATCTACTCCCCTCCGCTACACATGTCAACAAGAACAGTAATACGTAGAGCAGGAGTATTTGGGTGGGTGAGTCAGAGATACAAAGTAGCATAGGAAGTGTTGATATTCTACACTGTAAAACATCGCAGCCAGCTAAATGTAAAAAGTAAGTTGCCCTGCTGCCTTAAGTTTGTAAGTCATATCAACTTGAGAAAGCCTCGAGCTGAGGAAGCAGGGCAACTTACTTTGTTACTTTTAACTGGCTTGCAATGTTTTACAGTTTAGTGGAAACTTACTATATAACTCCAGATAAATATATTTCCGACACTGTGGAGTTGAAAAATGAAAAAAGGTTGCACCATGCATAGGTTTCTTTATTACACAGACGCGTTTCAGCGTTCTGCCTTCCTTCCTCCTTTTTTCATTTTTCAGTTTTACAATATTTTGGTCAGCACCCTTAAAAGGAAGAGAAAAAAATGTTGGGGGACGCCTGCTCCAACCCTTACGCCACTGTGGAGTCACATGGAGACCAAAGTCAGTGTAAAATGTTGGAGATCGGCAGCCTAATTTCAACTAGTAAGACGATAAGCCTACCCACCCAATGTTTGCATTCCTGTATACAAAATATACATATCCATTTGCAAAATATTAAGTAGAATTAACTTTGAGAATGTTACACTGTTCTTACAGAGTTGACCTATGTGTGTGTGTGTGTGTGTGTGTGTGTGTGTGTGTGTGTGTCGGTTTCTGGGGTTACGGGGACAAATTTCCTGAAAAGTCCAAGAGCAAGGAGGACTAGGTGAGCTATGAGGACAGCTGTCCTTTTTATGAGGACAGCTGTGCATGTCCTCATAAAAATGAGCATTATAAAGTGATTTTTCAGCATGTTATAGCTACCAAAACGTGTTTTTCTCCAAAGACCTGTTAAATATAAAGTCCAAAATACAATGTTGTTTTAAAAAAATGTTTCTCATATCACGTTTTAATACTAAAAACGGGTTTTTTATCAAAAGTCTTGCTATACCAAAAAACCTGACATATTGTGTATGCCTGTGTGTCCGCCACTGCCCCCTTTCGATGGTAGGTGGTCCTGCACAGGAGCATACACAGGCGCGGGAAATTATACACAAGCGCGGGAATTTATACACAAGCGCGGGAAATTATACACAGGCGCGGGAATTTAATGCATATTGCAACGTCATTGGCTGAATAGGAGGAAGTACCTAAGCTTACACTTGCAGCGACACGCCCCGACCTTGGATCCGTGGAGAAGACATGGCGGAGATCGGGTAAGTTGCAGAGCTCTAGCTGTTCTATTCCATCAAATTGCATGCATTTATTTTACTTAGCCTACGGTCTCTGCTGTTGGATACAGTGATGCGGTTTAAATGCATATTTAACGTTGCAACTTATAGACCTAGGCTACATTTACTGGAGTTTAACAACACTTATCATGGTATGTCCAAATGCACAGAGAAGTTGCCTCAAACTTTTTCTTTTGGCTGCATGTTAGTGATGAAGTTATCAAATGTCATATTTATACTGCGATGTCCGATATGCAAACTTAATGAAAAGTCCAGGATGTCATGCGTTGATCATTATCTAAATCCTGCCATCCATTGTATGGGCGTTGTTACCCAAACTGCCTCGTTCAAAGGACATGGCATATTTAGCCTACATATTCCTGGCAACATTAAGGCAACGAATATGGAACAACTCGGTATGACATGTTAAAGTGGGGGTCTACAGGTGTTATCATTAATCCATCTACTATACTGCAAAGACAACGTTGAAATTGTGGCAATTGTATTGTGTATTGTGGTGGCAATGTGTAACGTGGTTAGGTAGGTCATAGCAAAACCAATGTTGGACGTGGTTAGGTAGGTCATAGCAAAACCAATGTTGAACATTTCCTCGAATATATTTCAGATACTAGCGTTTTTTGAATGCATTGTCCGACAGCCGAAATGCGTCGCTTGTTTAGAGGTGGTCCTCTGTGTCTAGATGTTGGACATGGCATGTTATGTTACGTCTTTTGCTAATCGAAATGCCTTTCAAGTGTGGCGTCTGCTAGCACTATAAACGCCATGCTAGCTAATGGCTGGATGCGCACAGTGGGTGAGTGAAGAGAAATACTGTTTTTGCCAGGGATGTTTAATATAAGTAGTCATGGCGCTAATACACTTGAAATGAGGAGAAACAATGTGATGGTGCTTTTCTCGTGTAAGGGAACGCGGATGGCCACGGAACGATTATTAGTTGTGAATCTTCCCCCCACCGGTTCCATTTAATCATCGGACTGGATGTCTGTTATTGTTATCAGAGCTAGAATCAGAGCCTTCCTCGTCTTGTTCCGTAACAACTGGTTACACACCACATTAGAACCAACGGTTATAGTTCGTAATGCCCATCACTTAAATACAATTACGTTTGGGCCACTCGCTGCGTTTCAAACATCTGGAGTAACAAGTGAGAGACTACAATGGGGTAACTTCTGGCAGCTAGCCAGACAGCTATCGAGATAAGCCATCACACCACAGATTCTCTATACGCTACGTGACTCAGGCATCAAAGGCAAGTCATACGTTTAACCAATTAGTTACTTTATTGTGTGTCGCTTAGCCCCTTGACAATTTAAACACGCCTGGTGTGTTGTCAAAGAGCTGGCTGCTGGCCGAGCTGTAGGGAGTTTGTCCACATCGGACCCTCGTAAGCATCTCCAAAATCGCCGAATGCAAAAGGCATTGTTTATGAAACCAGGTAAACTGCACGCAACGTTCTTTTTGTCTGCGTGGTGCTGCAACGTGAAACGCAACTGCAAAGGAATCCGTACTTGCATTATTCCTTTTTGTATCCCCAAATATTCACCATCTAGATAGCTTTATTTCCGGCGTTTCCTCGCCACACAAAGTTTCCTGGCGTTTGCGAGCGATTTGCAAATTACTTATGTTTGTTTTTAATGGCACTTATTATAGACATGTGAGCTCGACAGTGTCAACGGACCAAACCTCCCCCCTTTACTGTTTTGGAAGTTATATTTGATGCCATCAATAGCCAACTTCCTAGTCGTTAGACAACAGGAGGGCCACATGCGCAGTCTGGGAGTGCATCTTAATATGCCACCTTACCTCCTCCACTTGCGCTTGTCTCCTCGTCCCGCCTCCAGGCCCCTATTCCGTGGAGAAAACGATAAAGTGTCCCAGCTGTCAGCCTAGCCACAACAACTTTTGAGGGACTGTTTTTCATTCACCATCCCAATTGCAAATGAGAAAAAGACTCTACAATTGAGCTTTTGCAAGATATTGAAATATAATGCTGTTGTCAGTGATGTCATCATGACGAGAAGCGAATGGAGGAGGCAAGGTCGTATATTAAGATGCACTCTGCGAGATTGTATCAGACTCAGAGCGCGGCCGAAGAGTGGCAGCAGGGGCGGAGCTAACCATCTTGGGGCCCTAGGTGAAACATGAACACACAGCACACACCCCTCCCCCGTCATTGTATAGACATGAAATTTTGTGTTTTTTATGTGTACTATTTCAGTGTTTTGTCTCACGTAGGCCTAGGTATCTCTGATTGCTTTTCTTATTAAGATTAGCCTACTTGTGTGTGTATTTCAATACAATCATCACATGCTTCTCCATGCTGGAAAACAATATCTTGCGGTGTTCTGTTGCACAGAATCCCAACCAAGATCAGAGTGTCAGTCATCCACGACCACACCCAACATCACTGCTTGTGAGGTGAGCGCAAACACTGTTAAGTGGAGTAATGATCAGAAGCAGTCAGACTAGAGCTCTGCTACTGGAAGCATGGGTAGACCTCATAAGCATAGTGTCCTCTCAACTATGTTTTTTTTCTGATTGTGCCACACACAAGTAGCTGACTGAGACACAGAAAATGTCAATAATGTATGCAAGACACTATTGCTGTTTGTCACCAGAAGTTCTTCCTTGTGTATATTAGGTGGGGGTGGGGCGTAGTATGTTCCCCAGCGTGGCTGGACCTCATTAAGCGTAGAGTCCTCTCAAACACGTTCTTTTTCTGATCGTGTCACACACAAGCAGCTCAATGCTCTGAGTAGGGCTGGGCGATTCACCCTAAAAAAAAAATCTAGATTTTTTCATAGAAAAACTCGATTCACGATTCACGATTCGATTCAATACCCCCCCCCTCAAAAAACCCCCCAAAAAAACCTCATGTCGAGTTCTCTAGGCCCCTACGTGGTTGTGTGTGTGTGTGTGTGTGTGTGTGTGTGTGTGTGTGTGTGTGTGTGTGTGTGAGAGAGAGAGAGAGAAGGAGGCTCTGTTTGTGTGCCGATGCCTCTGGTGTGTGTGAGTGAAGCCTACTCGGACTGGACCAGTTTATATGGACATGGGGTAGTGTGCCTATAGCAGGGGTTTTCAAAGTGGTGGCTTGGGATGCCTGGGGGGCCATGAGAGGATGCCAGGGGGGCTGTGGCAGGTTGGCAGGGAAAATATAGCAAAATTAAATGAATAATTGAATTAATTGACTAACCTAAGTAGCCAAAATAAACCAAAAATAGGCTTAAATCCCAGTGGAATCATTTTGTTCTTTACAATATTTATGTATTATGCTTTCACATGAATGGTATTTGGAATACACAAACTGTATCAAGGTGGGAAACTGGGTGCACAGAAAAAATAGTGTGGCACTTCCCATGTCAGGGGGGGCTTGGCTGGAATCTACCTGTATGTGGAGGGCTCATAGTAAAGTTTGGGAACTCCAGGCCAAAATAGCCTAATGTAATTTTATCTCAGAACATTGCTAATAGAAATGACCAGTTGGGATTACATTGAAACATCTCAGAGAAGGAACAAAAAATGTGAGGGGTAAACCCTCAGGCACTGTTGAGATTTGTCGTCACGTGCCATCCATCCCCACAATATATTAATGATTTTTAAGCATTAGGCTAATATTACAGATACATGGAAGCTCTTGTCCCAGATTAACAAATTTAGCAATTGTCTGCTGGTTTCCTAACCCATCAGAGCCCATATTAATGCGTCTGAACTCATGTCGATGCATCTGAACACTGCTGCGTTAACACAGCGAAAACATTTTGGAGCAACACCCTGCCTAAAACAATGCTTACTTCAAGACGGTAACGTAGATTATCGCGTTTCATGCAGACATCATAGGGTCGCATTCGCACATGATTAGAACTAGTTTTACAGCGGGTAATTTATCCGGATTGCTTCACAGGTGGTAAAACTCTCGGCGAAGTTTACCGATATTGCCGTTATCTTTACTGACATGGCGCGTTCAGACGCGGTTATTATTACTTTATCACAAGTCTCCTCATTGAACTAGTCGCGTCCGGGTAGGGATTTAGAGAGAGGGGGGAGAGAGCGCGCGAGAGACTGAGTGCTCCGTGTGCTTGGGTGTGTGTGTGTGTGAGCGAGAGGGAGGGAGAGAGATTCCTTTCAACTCACATATGTTGGTTAAGATTATACAGGCGAGGAGCGCATCCAAAACTTTAAGCATATATTGAACACCTCTTCTCCGCCGAATAAATTTGAAACATATCCGTAGTAGGTAGTTCTAGGCTAATTGCATCCGTGATTGCTTTCCACCTTGCTCCACTCTTGTGGTAGGGGTAGAGTAGTTTGTTTAGCATTTTCTCCGCGATATGTTTTCGTTTCAAATATTGAAACAATATTGTAGTCCGGCTGCTAGCTTACGTTACGACGACAACATTGTCATTCACAATTTACAAAGTGGTATTGTTTGGTATTCATCATTGGCAAAACTAGGAGGTAGTGTCACCTTTTTTGAACAGGAGCCTGTATTCTTCACCTGTTTCACTATATTTCTGTCTAACTATTTCACTCACCACGTCTGTTTGTGCATGTAAAGGGGGAGGAGACACAGAGAATGCAATAGGTAGGCCTACGTCTCCAGGGGTCTTGGCGAACGTAATGCAATGCGTGCGCTGTGCGCTTGGATACGTAAACTGCGTAGGGACAGAGGATTAAAAACAAAAAAAAATCGTATAACGCGATTTCTCAAAAACCAAATCGATTTGACGTTCACACTCGATTTAAAAATCACATCGATTTTTTGCCCAGGCCTATCTCTGAGTTTGCGCAGTGATGTCTTTAAACAGCAAAGGAGTGTCTTGCATACCTTGCTTTTCTATGTGTCACCAGTAGTTCCTCCACGTGTATATTAGGATACATGCACAGTGGGTGGGGCGGAGTGATGGCAAACATGCCTTTCACTATAGTGCCTATTTTTTAATAGCATGAATAGTCACGTTTTAATATTTTTTGGGGGGGGCTGAGGTCTTAACTTTATGGTGGCCAATCCATGTTTTAAAGTGATCTCATGCTCACTGAGCCATGATTTTGAACCTTTGAACCCGGTGAAGTTTGACATTGCCGTCTTAGAATACGACGGTGCCAAATGTGTTGTGCAGTAATGCTAAAGGTGCTCCAACAACTTTTGGTGTGTGTGTGTGACGTTGTTTCCGTGGTAACTCTTTGGCCAGTCTGTATGTTAGTTTAATGAAAAGAGGAAAGTAAAACCATATCTTATTGTGTTGTGTTGCACAGAGTCCCAACCAATATCAGAGTGTCAGTCATCCACGACCACACCAGACATCACTACTAGTGAGGTAAGTGACTGCTTCCTTGCGCCACTGAGCAATGTGTGCAGAAACTTTAGAGCTTTGCTACTGGAAGAATGAGTGGACCTCATCAATTGTAGTGTCCTTTCAAACATGTTTTTTTTTCTGATTTTGCGCCACACATGCAGCTCAATAGAGTGTCTTGCATACTTTGTTTTTCGGTGTGTTACCAGAAGTTCCTCCACGTGTATAATGGCATACACGCACAGTCACGTTTCATTTTTTGAAACTAAACATGAACGTTGCTGTACATCTTTTAAGGTGGAGTGTTCCACACTCTCAGTGAAAGAAGTGATTGGAACCGTTGGTGTCAGGCAGGAGTCATCTGTGGAGAATAATGCAGCTATTGCCAGTGGTAAGTGAAAATTTTGAGTAACCAGTCCCTCCAGTTTTTCGCTATTCAGCGATCGCGTGGATTCATGCAAATTCAATGATATTCCGCATAATTTCACGATGCCAAGTAATTCCTGTAAAGCCGCATTTTTCCAGCAAATTTTCACCTTTGTCCCTGTGAGGATGTGAATTCTCTTCCCCTCTTCACCGCTCCGTTTGTGAATGCGCACGGACAGCATTGGCAACAGCAAGCGCATAAAGTGACTCTCTCTCTCTCTCTCTCTCTCTCTCTCTCTCTCTCTCTCTCTCTCTCTCTCTCTCTCTCTCTCTCTCTCTCTCTCTCTCTCTCTCTCTCTGGGGTGCGCAAACGGAGCACTCACATTCGTTGACACACACACATAGACGCACACGCATACAATACTGATTCTGGACTTGAGCATGGCTAAAATGAACTTTGTTGTGTCGGGATTTGTTGGGGGGGGAAGGTTTGGAACTCAAGGTGGAAAAGTTTGGTCGCCGCGGGCGACGCCATTAGCCTAACCACGAGGTTATTTCATATAGGCTAGCGCATTTCATGTTCCACACACTTTGCCGTTAAAACAGTCCCTCCATAACATCCACAGCATCTAGCGAGGCGCCTGCTAGCCAATGTTCCCTCTAATTTTTTCGGTGCCTGAGCAAATGCACTATATCACTGAGCAGAGCCAATAACCTCGGTGAGCGGGTCGGATCCCCCCCCGCCATTTTAAGGGTAACATTGATGCTTCATAATATGTTGATTATATTGTCATTCACTATAGTGAATATTACAAAATCAGTTAAGTAATGTTTCCAAATCTTGATTATTACTTAATCATCAAACCACCAACATCAATATATTGTAGGCTAGGCCTACATTTGTAAGATGTTGGAAAGAAAGTATCTTTACAGCAGCCCAATAGCCCAGAATGTTGAATTTATGTTTAAAAGGATGAATCATTTAATTTGGCTTTAAATGTTTTATAATAGGCCATGCCTATGTAACAAATTTAAAAGACTAAAATATTGAGCTGAAATTAGGCCTACATGAAGTAAAAGTATGCACTTGTGGAGATTTCAGATCTTGGAAAGCAAACTTTTTTCTTACCGGACAGTCTGACTGACCTTCTGCCTAACTGGGTTTTCTGGACCTTCTTATCAGTAGGCTAGTAGTTCGTTTAGGCATAGGGCCTATTAGTTCATATGTTTTCAAGACATTTCCACTGCGTGGACAAATGCCCCCCCCCCGTCATTGTATAGACATGAAATTTTGTGTTTTTTATGTGTACTATTTCAGTGTTTTGTCTCACGTAGGCCTAGGTATCTCTGATTGCTTTTCCTATTAAGATTAGCCTACTTGTGTGTGTATTTCAATACAATCATCACATGCTTCTCCATGCTGGAAAACAATATCTTACGGTGTTCTGTTGCACAGACTCCCAACCAAGATCAGAGTGTCAGTCATCCACGACCACACCCAACATCACTGCTTGTGAGGTGAGCGCAAACACTGTTAAGTGGAGTAATGATCAGAAGCAGTCAGACACTTTAGAGTTCTGCTACTGGAAGCATGGGTGGACCTCATAAGCGTAGTGTCCTCTCAACTATGTTTTTTTTCTGATTGTGCCACACACAAGTAGCTGACTGAGACACAGAAAATGTCAATAATGTATGCAAGACACTATTGCTGTTTGTCACCAGAAGTTCTTCCTCGTGTATATTAGGTGGGGGTGGGGCGTAGTATGTTCCCCAGCGTGGCTGGACCTCATTAAGCGTAGAGTCCTCTCAAACACGTTCTTTTTCTGATCGTGTCACACACAAGCAGCTCAATGCTCTGAGTTTGCGCAGTGATGTCTTTAAACAGCAAAGGAGTGTCTTGCATACCTTGCTTTTCTATGTGTCACCAGTAGTTCCTCCACGTGTATATTAGGATACATGCACAGTGGGTGGGGCGGAGTGATGGCAAACATGCCTTTCACTATAGTGCCTATTTTTTAATAGCATGAATAGTCACGTTTTAATATTTTTGGGGGGGGCTGAGGTCTTAACTTTATGGTGGCCAATCCATGTTTTAAAGTGATCTCATGCTCACTGAGCCATGATTTTGAACCTTTGAACCCGGTGAAGTTTGACATTGCCGTCTTAGAATACGACGGTGCCAAATGTGTTGTGCAGTAATGCTAAAGGTGCTCCAACAACTTTTGGTGTGTGTGTGTGACGTTGTTTCCGTGGTAACTCTTTGGCCAGTCTGTATGTTAGTTTAATGAAAAGAGGAAAGTAAAACCATATCTTATTGTGTTGTGTTGCACAGAGTCCCAACCAATATCAGAGTGTCAGTCATCCACCACCACACCAGACATCACTACTAGTGAGGTAAGTGACTGCTTCATTGCGCCACTGAGCAATGTGTGCAGAAACTTCAGAGCTTTGCTACTGGAAGAATGAGTGGACCTCATCAATTGTAGTGTCCTTTCAAACATGTTTTTTTTTCTGATTTTGCGCCACACATGCAGCTCAATAGAGTGTCTTGCATACTTTGTTTTTCGGTGTGTTACCAGAAGTTCCTCCACGTGTATAATGGCATACACGCACAGTCACGTTTCATTTTTTGAAACTAAACATGAACGTTGCTGTACATCTTTTAAGGTGGAGTGTTCCACACCCTCAGTGAAAGAAGTGATTGGAGCCGTTGGTGTCAGGCAGGAGTCATCTGTGGAGAATAATGCAGCTATTGCCAGTGGTAAGTGAAAATTTTGAGTAACCAGTCCCTCCAGTTTTTCGCTATTCAGCGATCGCGTGGATTCATGCAAATTCAATGATATTCCGCATAATTTCACGATGCCAAGTAATTCCTGTAAAGCCGCATTTTTCCAGCAAATTTTCACCTTTGTCCCTGTGAGGATGTGAATTCTCTTCCCCTCTTCACCGCTCCGTTTGTGAATGCGCATGGACAGCATTGGCAACAGCAAGCGCATAAAGTGACTCTCTCTCTCTCTCTCTCTCTCTCTCTCTCTCTCTCTCTCTCTCTCTCTCTCTCTCCTCTCTCTCTCTCTCCTCTCTCTCCCCCTCTCTCTCTCTCACTGCCTCTCTCTCTCTCTCTCTCTCTCTCTCTCTCTCTCTCTCTCTCTCTCTCTCTCTGGGGTGCGCAAACGGAGCACTCGCATTCGTTGACACACACACATAGACGCACACGCATACAATACTGATTCTGGACTTGAGCATGGCTAAAATGAACTTTGTTGTGTCGGGATTTGTTGGGGAGAAGGTTTGGAACTCAAGGTGGAAAAGTTTGGACGGTTTTGGTCGCCGCGGGCGACGCCATTAGCCTAACCACAAGGTTATTTCATATAGGCTAGCGCATTTCATGTTCCACACACTTTGCCGTTAAAACAGTCCCTCCATAACATCCACAGCATCTAGCGAGGCGCCTGCTAGCCAATGTTCCCTCTAATTTTTTCGGTGCCTGAGCAAATGCACTATATCACTGAGCAGAGCCAATAACCTCGGTGAGCGGGTCGGACCTCCCCCCCCCCCCCCCCCCCCCCCCCCTCCCCCGCCCCCTGCCATTTTAAGGGTAACATTGCTGCTTCATAATATGTTGATTATATTGTCATTCACTAAAGTGAATATTACAAAATCAGTTAAGTAATGTTTCCAAATCTTGATTATTACTTAATCATCAAACCACCAACATCAATATATTGTAGGCTAGGCCTACATTTGTAAGATGTTGGAAAGAAAGTATCTTTACAGCAGCCCAATAGCCCAGAATGTTGAATTTATGTTTAAAAGGATGAATCATTTAATTTGGCTTTAAATGTTTTATAATAGGCCATGCCTATGTAACAAATTTAAAAGACTAAAATATTGAGCTGAAATTAGGCCTACATGAAGTAAAAGTATGCACTGTCACTTTAAGAGCTCGTGGAGATTTCAGATCTTGGAAAGCAAACTTTTTTCTTACCGGACAGTCTGACTGACCTTCTGGCTAACTGGGTTTTCTGGACCTTCTTATCAGTAGGCTAGTAGTTCGTTTAGGCATAGGGCCTATTAGTTCATATGTTTTCAAGACATTTCCACTGCGTGGACAAATGCCCCCCCCCCGTCATTGTATAGACATGAAATTTTGTGTTTTTTATGTGTACTATTTCAGTGTTTTGTCTCACGTAGGCCTAGGTATCTCTGATTGCTTTTCCTATTAAGATTAGCCTACTTGTGTGTGTATTTCAATACAATCATCACATGCTTCTCCATGCTGGAAAACAATATCTTACGGTGTTCTGTTGCACAGACTCCCAACCAAGATCAGAGTGTCAGTCATCCACGACCACACCCAACATCACTGCTTGTGAGGTGAGCGCAAACACTGTTAAGTGGAGTAATGATCAGAAGCAGTCAGACACTTTAGAGTTCTGCTACTGGAAGCATGGGTGGACCTCACAAGCGTAGTGTCCTCTCAACTATGTTTTTTTTCTGATTGTGCCACACACGAGTAGCTGACTGAGACACAGAAAATGTCAATAATGTATGCAAGACACTATTGCTGTTTGTCACCAGAAGTTCTTCCTCGTGTATATTAGGTGGGGGTGGGGCGTAGTATGTTTCCCAGCGTGGCTGGACCTCATTAAACGTAGAGTCCTCTCAAACACGTTCTTTTTCTGATCGTGTCACACACAAGCAGCTCAATGACTTGAGTTTGCGCAGTGATGTCTTTAAACAGCAAAGGAGTGTCTTGTATACCTTGCTTTTCTATGTGTCGCCAGTAGTTCCTCCACGTGTATATTAGGATACATGCACAGTGGGTGGGGCGGAGTGATGGCAAACATGCCTTTCACTATAGTGCCTATTTTTTAATAGCATAAATAGTCACGTTTTAATATTATTTTTTTTATCTTAACATGAATATTGCCGTTTATCTTTTACGGTGCAGAGTGTTACACCCTCTGCTAAAGAAGTTATAGGAGATATTGGTGTCAGGCAGGAGTCAGCTACGTTATTCTCCACAGATGGGTCCATTGGTAAGTGAAAATTGAGTAACAATAACTTCTTAAAATAAACATCACGGCTGCTGTGGTTTTTCAGCACGGAGAAACATGTGATAGTTGTATTGAAATGGTTTTGTTTCTGTGTTCACTGATGCATTGAGTAGCAGTTTCTGTTTGGGAAGTGAATTAAGCGTCAGCCTGGCACAAAACAACTGTCGCACTAATATACAGTTAGGCCGCCTTAAGCTTCGATTTCGGATCACACTTTGCAGACATCTATTGAAACTATTCAAAACCAGTGTCTAGATTTTTCTCTTCGAGTGTAGTTTCTCCAAGATTTTGTATTGACTGTAGGAGTGTCAGCGCTGCTGTAAAGCCTTCAACACATCACAAAGATTCTCATTGCGGCTGAGGTCTCAACTTTATGGTGGCCAATCCATGTTTTAAAGTGATCTCATGCTCACTGAGCCATGATTTTGAACCTTTGAACCCGGTGAAGTTTGGCATTGCCGTCTTAGAATACGACGGTGCCAAATGTGTTGTGCAGTAATGCTAACGGTGCTCCAACAACTTTTGGTGTGTGTGTGTGACGTTGTTTCCGTGGTGACTCTTTGGCCAGTCTGTATGTTAGTTTAATGAAAAGAGGAAAGTAAAACCATATCTTATTGTGTTGTGTTGCACAGAGTCCCAACCAATATCAGAGTGTCAGTCATCCACGACCACACCAGGCATCACTACTAGTGAGGTAAGTGACTGCTTCCTTGCGCCACTGAGCAATGTGTGCAGAAACCTTAGAGCTTTGCTACTGGAAGAATGAGTGGACCTAATCAATTGTAGTGTCCTTTCAAACATGTTTTTTTTTCTGATTTTGCGCCACACATGCAGCTCAATAGAGTGTCTTGCATACTTTGTTTTTCTGTGTGTTACCAGAAGTTCCTCCACGTGTATAATGGCATACATGCACAGTCACGTTTCATTTTTTAAAACTAAACATGAACGTTGCTGTTTAATCTTTTAAGGTGGAGTGTTCCACACCCACAGTTAAAGAAGTGATTGGAGCCGTTGGTGTCAGGCAGGAGTCATCTGTGGAGAATAATGCAGCTATTGCCAGTGGTAAGTGAAAATTTTGAGTAACTCTGACTTGTGTGAATGCACGTCACTGCTGCTATGGTTCTATATCGTTCCTTCTGACCGCCAGAGGCGGTGCTTACAGCACTGGATATCCATTGCACGTCAGTGCAGGTCTAGTATTTAGTAACAACAAATTCACTTGTGACCTGGGTGTTGTCACCCGGTGACCCCGGGGTCGGCGTCAAAAGAGCGACGCACCCAGGAAATGTCCTCTTTTCATTTCTCGCGTATCATCGCAGGTCGCGAGTGTTGTGAAATATAACATTACTGGATTTTGGGCTAGCGCCTGTCGGTTTCTTTACCCTCGGAATTGGGGCTGTGTTTTTACATCCCCCAAGAAACTGCGCTTTGGTCCCCTTCGTTTGCGTAGAGATAATGCGTTGCCTCATTGCCGATTGTCCTCGCTCGGTTGAGCTAAGCTACCTGTTGTATCCCTCGCCCCGACGCGGTGTTCACGCTGCTGATGGCTTCCACCGGTATTTTATTTGAAGGTAAGCCGTGTTGTTAGTATCTTATTTCTGTCGCCGCTTAGTTCCAACTTTCCACCGGTGTTTCCCGCCGCTGTTTTGTTTGGTAAGCGGTTGTGGTGAACGTCGCCTCTCTGTTGGCTGACTGAACTGCTTGTTAGTTGTAGACCATGGCGTTTGCGTGGTGTTGGTGCGCCGCTATCATTTGCTTTATTCAAACTTCGTTGATTTTCGCTTTGTTTCCAGTGTTCCCCCGCTGGTTTTGTTTGATAAGCGGTTATGGCGCACGACTCCTCCTCAGTTTATAGTTCGATCCTTGCTAAACTATTTGAACTGTTGCAACGTTGCTAACTTATTGGTAGTGTACTTGCGCCTTCAGCCTGTGCCTGTCCACGGGCTGGCTTGCGTTGGCGCATTCTGTTAAGTTCTAGTATTGCCGTTACTTACGTGCTCGTTTGACATTACGGCCTCCTTGTTTACGTGGCGGTGGTTCATCTACAATTTGCATTGCCCCGGTGTTCTCGCCAAAGGGCCCTCGCACCGCTACATGCCAGCTCCATTGTTTACATGGTTAGTCTGCACTTGACGCTAGTGTTCTCCCTACTGGGCCACGCACCGTTCTATTATTCTGTTACCATGTTTAGTATTATGGTATTATTATATTCTGCCAACTGCCTGTGTAATCACTCAGTTGTCGCCTGGTCGTTTGTTTGCTTGTCTCCGCCCCTGTGATGTGCATTTGCCATGCACTTGCATTGCTGTGCATTTCGTACAGCCTAGTGATATTGGCTGTGGTTATGTTCCTTACTGTGAGTCGCTTTGGTTGGACAGCGCCTGCCCAGTGCCAACTGCAATGTGCAGTTTGTGTCATTGCTTGCTTGTCAGTGCGGTGTCCTCGCCTACCTGCTGACTTCCTTACTGACCACCATTGGGATGCCCTCACCCCTGGTGTATATTTTGCATTGTATGCTTGTGTACGCATGTGTTTTGGCTGCCGTTGGGGTGCTCTCGCCCCTTCTATGTGTTTTTTCTCAGTGTTTGCTCGCCTGCCTGGTGTCCTCGCCTCCCTGCTGGCTTACTTATTGACTTCCATTGGGGTGCCCTCGCTCTAGTGTGTATGTTGCATTGTTTGCTTGTCAGCCCAGTGTCCTCGGCTGCCTACCGA
The DNA here is from genome assembly GCF_034702125.1 of Engraulis encrasicolus. Taxonomy (NCBI): domain Eukaryota; kingdom Metazoa; phylum Chordata; class Actinopteri; order Clupeiformes; family Engraulidae; genus Engraulis; species Engraulis encrasicolus. Next base: position 47,208,122 of record NC_085857.1, on the reverse strand, counting down.
CTTCCATGTTGGCTACCATGTTGGGTTTTTTCCCACTGCTGCGCCGACTGCTGGGTGGTCCTGGAGATGGATGTCGGCCTTCACGAGTGCCCCTCCTTCCTAGGAACACCTGTGGCGGGGTTTAACCTGCTTGGCCTGTGCAGCCTGCATGTTGCTGGGTCATGTTTGGGCCCTCGGCCTGACGCGCGCCGCAGGGTAGACGTGGTGTTTGCTGTTGGAGTGTTGGAGGTTCTGCCTCCCCTGCTCTAGCCTCCTGCTCGGAGGGCACAGGGTGGCAGTGTTCTTGCTTGCACACCGCATGCCGGCGACCTGGCCGGTTTCTGTTGCCGCCATGCTGGTTGCCTGCCGCCGATACCTGCGGCATGCCCTGTTTCAAGATGTAACTGGTACAGCGCTGTTGCGTTACCTCTATTCCTAGTCTGGTGACTGTTTTGTTTGGCCATGGGTGATCTCGCCTGGGGCTGGGACTACTTGTACATGCCGATGGCGTTTCCGCCACGAGGGCTGCTTCTACCGTGTGTGCATGATTACACCCTGTCCGATGTGTTCAACTTTGTTTCCTCGTCTGGGGTCTGCTCCACAACGTCCCTTTGGGTTTGTGTGGCCATGGGTGATCTCGCCTGAGGCTAGAACTACTTGTGAATCCCGCTGGTGCTCCCACCACTGCGGCTATTTCTACTTTATGTGGATGGTTCCGTCACGCCTTCTGTTCTGAACACTCTTTCGGGATCTTCAGACCTTTGCACGTAGCCTCCCTGAGTTGTTTTCTGGCCATGGGTGTTTTCCGCCCTGTAGGCTGCTCCGCTACCGTTGACGTGTGCGCTACTGCGCCTGCTATGGTGTGTTGACGGGGTTCAGACATCCTGCCATTCTTCTGTGCGCATAGGTTACACAGTGGCACTGCATGCTTGCACAATTTGCGCCCTTGCGTGGCTGTACGGCGTGAGTGTTCCCGCTCGTCTGCTGTTCCCTGCCTCTCTCCGTTGTCTTACGTCTGACCACCGTCCTAATGTGATGTTCTGGCTGTGGGCGTTTCCGCCTGTAGGCTACTTGATGCCATCGCCCCTTGTGCAGCTACGACAGCTACGGTACGTTTTGGTGGTCCTGTGCATGAGTGATCTCGCTCTGGCTACTGTTATCTCTGTCCTATGACTGTTTAGTGTCGTCCTCCTGGGTGTTTGGCCGCTGGTGGCTTGATGATGCCGCCGGCGCTTACGCCTTGACTGCTGCTACAGGCTGATGTGTGGGCCTTGATACCTTTGTGGTACTATCGGATGTGCAGGGTTTGCATTATTGCATTGCAGTGAGTGGTCCTGCTCCCTGTCCTGCGGCCTGGCTTGCTTTTATTCATCGCCTTGCGACTGGTACGAGTCGTTCTCCAGGCTTTGGTTGGCGGTGGCCGGTTTCGCCCGTTGGCTGCTTGAGCACATCAGGGCACCCGCGCCGTCATGGCTGCTGCCGCTGTTGGAGTGACTTCGCTCCAGATCATACTAGGCCTGTCACGATAACAATTTTTGCCAGACGATAACGATAACAAGAAATTATTGCGATAATCGATAATATTGTCTCTCTCGCCATTTTCAAACAATATAATGTGCAATAAAAAACACTGCTATGCAAGGTGCGGCCTCCTTCTTGAAACATTGAATGTAACATTTGGGCCAGCAGACTCAGAGGTTTAAATAATTAAGATTGACGCCTGCTCCAAGAAGAAATGTGTCAAACAATATAATGACGTAAAAATGCAATAAAAATGTGACTACACCCCTTCACATTTTTAAAGCATCACGGCGGGGGATATATATATGTTTTTAAATACATCCCCATGGAGCACAATAGGCTCTAAATAGGCTTTTTTGTATTTATTATTAAGGTAAGTCATATAGGCCTAGTCTTTCTTTAACATTTTCTGTTATTTATCTTTCTCAAGCACACTGAATGGCTTATAGGCCTATCCATGGTGTGATGTAAAATAACCTACTGGTGGGGTATTGTTAATTCACAAATTATTACTTAGACAGCTTATTTCAAACAAATGCACGTTGTTACTTACTAGCTAATTGTCAGTCAAAACCCAAATCAGCCCTGTTAAAGGCATTTCAACATCAGCAAAAAGCAAAAGAGCATGAACAGATGCACAAGTTCCAGCTCTCTCTCTCTCTCTCTCTCTCTCTCTCTCTCTCTCTCTCTCTCTCTCTCTCTATCTCTCTCTCTCTCTCTCTCTCTCTCTCTCTCTCTCTCTCTCTCTCTCTCTCTCTCTCTCTCTCTCTCTCTCTCTCTCTCTGATACCCTCGACTGGAACAAGTTGCAATTATGCGCACTTTAAAGTCCTTTATGAACGCCCATACATTGATTCTTATGAGTTATGAGTCGCCATGCCTCTGTTTCCCTTGTAGCGCGCTCAACCGTTCACATTCTCCTGGTGTGACAGATTTAAATCCACAAATCTTATCTTCATGATTTGCTTGCGGACTGCCTACTCATATTGTTAGGTCTAAATAAACAAGAAATATAGCGAACATCACAAAAAGAACAGACAACGAACGTCGGGGTAGGAGGTGCATTGAAATAATAGTGGAAACTCGGCGAGGTTTAAAATAACAGCCTGAGCAAGTTTGTCGCGACGGCACCACTATTTCATGTTTGCACAAACACGTCTTCGTCGTGGATATTGGGTTGCTGCGCATGTTTCAAAATGAACATTTGCCTCCGTGTTGGAGCTGTTCATTCCCCTCTCTGAGGAACGTTGCAGATGCGCTGACTGAGACTGGAAGAATATTGCGCTCCTAGTCTCTAGCGCTGATTCTTTGTCGAGGCTTATAAGCGACGCGCGGGAACACCAGCGTTCTATTTCAAAGACGCAAGTAGCCAGATCAATGCACTTTTTTCCAACCAGAACTGCACTGCGCTTAAATTAGGCTACACCAACATTTAAGCGTCATTGCGCTGCGTTGGCCTATAACGCGCCATCAGTAGTCTTACGGCTACGGTAGAGAAAGGGAGAGAGGGAAAACAAAACATCACGCAAATAACTTATCGTTACTTATCGGGGCCAGAAAAGTGATCGTTCTTGTAAAAAGTTATCGTCCGATGTATTGACTTATCGTATATCGTGACAGGCTTAGATCATACTATGTGGCTCGCTACTCTTCACCATGTTGGCCGTGGGCGGTTCCGCCTGTCGGCTCCTTGAGTGTCTACGCCTCTACGGCTGCTGCTGCTTATCATTGGACTGTTACGCGTCATCCTCTGGGGCCTGTTTGGCCGTGTGCGGCTTCACCGTGGGCTGGTTGTGGTTGCTGTTGGTGCCTTCGCCACTTCAGCTGCGGATGCTATATGCGAGTGATTCCGCTCTGCCTCCTATTGTCCGCTTTTGCCCACTGTCCTATGGCTGGCGCGTCGTCCTTCGGACCTTGCAGGGCCTTTGGCTGTTTCGCCCCTTGGCCCTCTGGTGTACCACTGTGGCTGATGCCACTGTTTGTGAGCGTTCCTGCCCCGAAGCAGTTGTCTGCTTTCATTGTCTTTCGACTGCTGCTTGTTGTCCTCCGTAGGCTGTTGGTGACTTCGCCATAGCCTCGCTGGGGGGTGCCCTTGGTGCCTACACCACTGCGGCTTCGGCATGTATGTGGGAGTGGTCCCGCTCCATAGTCTGTTGCCTTGCATGTTTCCCTGTTTCATGGGATCACTTTCCCCAGGGGTGATGATGGTGCCACTACAGCTTCTGTTGCTGTACGTGGGCGGCCCTGCTGCATGTTTTGCCTTTTTCTGACGACTGTTCCTCGTCGTCTCGCTGAGTTCGCCTCGTGGGTGATCTCTCCTCACTGTTTCCAAGCGCTGGTGCCCTCGCGCCTAGCGCCCCTACGGCTGCTGCTACGGTGTATGGATGGTTCGGCCCCATGTTCTGCTATCGGCTGCAGGGGCATGATGGTTCACTTATCGCGGGCGAGTGCGCCCTGTGTCGTCTTGTGCCTTCTCTGGGCCTGGCTTGTTACCATTCCCACCTGTCCTGTTGCACATTTCTACTGCGGTGGCTGCACCTGCTGCTTGGCAGCACGTGCCACCCTGCCCTGTCTCCGGGTGTGTCTGCCCATGGGATTGCGTACTCTCTGCCAGGGCTTCGTAGAGCCTGACCGTCTTCGTCGGGCGGACGGCCCTCTCCCTCTGTACCTACGCCCCCCTACAGGGCTCTGTGTGTGTTGTGGCTGACCGTATACGTATGTGGCTGACCGTATGCGCTTTGCGCTCAGGTTCGGCGATCGGACTTTGGCCGGCATACTGGAGGCCTCCACCTATGGCCTTGACTCCTTCCCAGGTATTAGCCCGGTTCTGGACGCTCTACTTGCCTCACCAGTTCAGGTATTGAGCCTGGGGGCACACTGCCCCGGCCGCAATGTCACGGCGCAGATGTGTTCGTCTGCGGGAGTTGTGATGTGACGTTGCGTGCGGCATGCAAGGGTGCTCGGTGCCCCATGTCTTGTTGGCTGTCTCTCGGCCACCCTGGGCCGTTGTGGCCCGGCCGCAATGTCACGTCGCAGATGTGTTCGTCTGCGGGAGTTGTGATGCAACATTGCCTGAGGCACGCAAGGGTGCTCGGTGCCCCATGTCTTGTTGGCCGTCTCTCGGCCACCCTGGGCAGTTGTGGCCGACCCGCCTGCCCGGGCCTGCCTCTTTGGCTCTTGGTTGCCTATGTGTCCGGAGTACTGGCCAAGGTTCTGCCGAACCGGACCACGGCACAGTGATTGCTGTGACTTGCGCAGCACCCCTGTCTGAGCCATGCTGGGAGGCCCTCTGCTTGCTGCTGGCGGTCCCTGGACGCCCCTTTGGTCCGTCCACTTGCTGCACTGTGGCGTAGCCTTCTGGGCACTGCGGTTACTTACATGTGGTTTTATTCCATTTACGTTGCCGTTCCCGTCATGGCGTGGGCTTTGCCCCGTTCTCGACTTGCGGCCTCCTGGACCGCCGTCTCAAGGTCTCCTGCTGCTGGCATCCTGCGTGCTTGCCGGCATTGGACGCGCTCCTTCCTGACGCTATACTCCTTCCAGGTGTTGGTGTGTGTGTGTGCCGACCCCGGCATCCTGCATCGTTTCCCTCGGCCTCCGCTAGTGAGGCTTTTGTTTTCTCTGTTTTAGGAATAGGCAGAGTAGTAACATCCCCTGCCCGGGTTAACGCTCACCACTTCACCTCCAACGCAGTGTGCCGATTTTTGGTTGGGCTTCACTCCACTCTTTTTGCTGTGTGATTCTATTCTTTTTTGGGAAGTCTGTTTGTGTGTTTTGTCCATGGTCCTGTCTGCACTCCGGTGCCTGTGTCTCTGACCACCTGTTGCTACTTAGTGTACCCTGTTCGTAGCTCCGTAGCCTATTGGCTCTAGTTTGTTGCTACTCGTGAGGAGCATTTAGACTTCTGTGCTCGTAATTGCCGGTTTGTTTCCGCACACTCGTCCTGTTACAACTATCCTGATTAATCAGCTGTTCGTTATTATCACTAGTCATGTCTGCAATCAAGAGTTTTGTTGAGTCTCTGACTTTTAAGAAGTTGCAACGGTTCAACAAACCACAATTACTTGAATTGGCGAAAAGGTACAATGTCGTTAAATACAGAAGAAGAGAACCAATGACACTATAAAAACAAAGTTATTCGATGTATTCACTGAAAACAGTGTACTGCTCCGCACGCTAGCCAAAGCCGCTTCGCCTTCCACTCCGTGTGGTCCGTCCGAGACAGTCCGCCTGCGTGAGTTAGACCTCGAGCAGCGGCGATTAGAGTTAGAGACTGATCTGGCAAAAACAGCGATTGGACATTGAGCGCCAGCGTCTTAAACTAGAAGCCGAAAAGGCCAAGTCTAAAACTGTCTTTGATGTTGCAAAAAATATAAAGCTGGTTCCTCTCTTCTTCGAGAGGGTGGCAACCAACTTCGCATGGCCGAAAGAGAATTGGATCTCTCTCCTCCAGTGTGTGTTATCCGGGAAAGGCCAAGAGATTTACTCGTGTCTCCCTCTCGCCAAAAGTCTTTTGTATGACGACGTGATGGGTGCTAGTTGACCCCTGAGGCGTATCACCAGTCGTTCCGTAAACTCCAGAAGAAAGTAGACCAGATGTACGTCGAGTTTGGCCGGTTAAGAGACTGTGTTCAAACGCTGGTGCGCTGTTGTAGAAGCAGATGAGCGCGCAAAACTCCGCGAATCAATCCTCTTCGAGGAATTTATCAATTGTTCGCGGCCCTCTGTTGCAACACATGTTGGTGAACAGAAGCCTAAAACTCTGCCTGCCATCGGTCCTTTGCGCTGTGACTCTCCTGCTTTGAGTAACAGGTTCATAGCTGCCACAAACGGGGAGACGGATATTGTGCAACCAGCCATGATCCCCTTTTCAAGCCGCTGCCACTTGGTGCTAAAATCCCTTGCACCTCATCTGCAGAGAGTCCATGTGAGACATTACCAGCTTGATGACATCTGGTGGTACTTGGTAATGCTCCAATGCTTTGCGTATGAGTTGGTGAGGTACATTGGGGTAAGCCTTGGCGAGGTCTAGCCAGACCACTGAGAGCGTTGTCTTGTTCCTCTTTGCTTCTTTGATGATCTGGCTGATCACAGATGTATGGTCCAGGCACCCAGAGTAACCCGGTACTCCTCCTTTCTGGGCACTGGCGTCAACGTAGCCGTTGGTAAGTAGGTAAGAGGTTAATCTTCCAGCGATGATTGCTCAGAAGACCTTCCCCTCGACATCCAGCAGGGAAATTTCTCTAAATTGGTCAAGGCTGGATGAATTAAGCTCCTTTGGGATGAAGCAGCCCTCTGCGAGTGTCCACTGCCAGGGTTCCTGCTTCTTCTTCCACAATGTGCGTAGGGGTGTGGCCAGCCTCTTTAACACTTGTGGGCAGTTCTTGTAGATCTTGTAAGAAGTCCCTGATGGACCAGGAGCTGATCCTGCTCGCGCCCGCCTCACCACTCTCCTCACTTCTTCGAAAGTGAAGTCAGCCATGTTGAAAGGGGTTGTTAGGTTGACCTTTGGAATTGGGAAGGGGCACTCTCCCGGTGGTAGGTCCCTGATGGGGTCACTATGCGCTTCCTTGACTGCGTCTTCCGCTTCCTTCTTAGAACACACCAGTCTTCCGCTTTTTGGCTGGCCCAGGAGGTTGGATGTGAAGCGGAATGGGTTGTTAAAGAATGCTTTCCGCTGTATGCGCTTCTCTTTCTGTCTTCTCCGGATTGCCTCTGCCCTCTGCAGCTGGAGAAGGTTTTTCCGCGCCTCTGAACTCTCCGCCACCTTTTCTTGAGTGCTCGCAGGTTTTGACACAGCTCTGCAATTCGACGTTGCCTTCAGCTGGGCCCTGATGGACATTTATCAGGCTTACCCTCCTTGATTCCAAATCTGTCGTAGCATGTTTGATATACTATCTCCACCATAGTCTTGATCTTCTTTACAGCATCCCCTTTCAAGGTGTTGTCGAGGGTGATGCTGAGGTCTTCATCTAGTTGCGCCCATCTGTGGTCCCTGGCTGATGGTAGGTTCAACCGCGGCTTCTTCAGCAAGCCCTCCATGTTGTGGGCTTCTCGGCTCCTCCTTGTACTCGGGGCGGATACAGCTAAGGGGTCCGGAGCACTGTGGTGTGCCTCCTGACTCCGGACCTCCATCGACTGACAAACAGTGCTAACAAACTCTGAGATGCGACTCTGGGCTGTGTTATATGCTTTGCGCTGCTGCAACTGCTCCTTGCACTTGGATTTGCCTTGGTGGATTTTCACGCCACGTTAGTTCTTAAAACTTCTGCCACAGATGGAGCATCTTCGATTTTCTTCACCTTCCTGTCTTTCCACATCCAAGTCCATAGTCCTTGTATCATTGTCCGGGTCAGTTGCCGTGTGATCCGTCCTAGATAGCAGATTATCCTCCCCCCCTCCTCGGTCTGCCTGGGGGTATTCTCTTTGTTTTGTACTCGTAGCGTTTTGTGCAGTCTGTCGGGGTGCCAACCCTAGAACTATTGCATGCCGTCTTTCCGTGCAGTCATCCATTCTTTCATGGAAGTCTGTGGGTCTTCCCCCACCGCCAATGGGCCTTTCCCCACGGTCACGACAGTTAAGATGAGATAAACACTGAAGATGCTTTGCTATAAGCAGAGACTGCAGGAGCAACTGGAGATGTGGAAGTTGAATCTCTAGACAGTGGACTGGTGTTCCTTGGGACCCCTTCTGCATCCTCAGCAGGTATCTCAGAGTCTTAGGGTGCAATAGATTACTAGCATTAACAGACAAATTAAATTAACATCGGCAATTAATGTGACAGTGTCAGAGAAGGCAGAGTTGAAAGAGTGAGCTCAGTAAAGGAATGTGTTACATTTTCAAGCATCAAAGGGTATGTTGTAGCTGTATATGATGGCAACTGGTGGCTAGCACGTGTTGAGGAATGTATGCCGAGCACTGGAGAGGTGAAACTGAACTTCCTGCATCCTCATGGACCATCTCCATCCTTCACTTTTCCCTTCAGACCAGATAGACTTGTCATGGATCATCAGGATGTGCTTCTGGTAGTGGAACCTGTAACTGCAACGGGACGTACTTATACATTATCTACAAAAGACACAGCTGCTGCTTCAAATGCACTGGTAGAGTACAAAATGAGAGTGTAGCCATTGATTATCTCTTTAAAGTACGGTAAAGGGAAGATGACACAGGTACACAGAGAAGGAATGTTCAAACATTCACATATCATCATTTGGTGTGTATAAATGGACATCTGCCTTAGTTTCTGAAACCTGGGACCATGGAAACTGACCGTTTTTGTTTTGTCATGTGATGCTACTATGGTATTACCATATTATTAGTAAGTGGTCTGTATGGTGCCATATTTGTGAGTCAAATTCTCTCTGAAATGAATAAAGAACCGAACACCAGCATTTGAGGTGTTGCTAATGACATTGCCGGCTACGTTTGGACAAGGAACTGGCCATTGTAAAATATAGTTATTTTAGATATTCAATTTTTAATTTTTCAATTTATCATAATTCATATTCTGAGGGTTGTTGTATTCCAAGCTGATTGTGTAATATGTAGAGCCAGAAAAGAGCTTTCAAACAATACCACAGGCATCTTTTTGTGACTAACACTGACTGATATATTCAAGGCTGAATGTATAGTGTCCTACCCTAAAATGTGAACCTTTCCTAGTCTGTTTCTCCCTTAATATTAGTGTCAGATTCAAACCAATGCAGTTCTGGGGTGCTACCTTGCTACTAAAAAGGCACACCAAGTATGATTGAAATCCGGATCGGTCGGGTCCCAAAGCGTCTGATTTCACGTATAATGACCCCGTTACGCATACTGAAAATAAGAGGTCCAAATTCATAGCGCAACGGGCCATATACCTATAACGCAAGTTTGCGCTATAGAACCTTGACAGACTGTAGCGGAAACCCTGAGTTATAATTGTTTTGCTGATCTTCTTAAATGTTTGTCAAATCTAAGATTTTTCTTTTTTCTAAGGTTGGAGGTATTGGTGTCAGGCAGGAGTCAGCTGCGTTACTTTCCACAGATGTGGCCAGTGGTAAGTGAAAATTTTGAGTAAATATAGCTTGAATACACATCACGCCTGCTAATGTTTTCCAGCATGGAGAAACATATGAACTTTGTATTGAAATTATTTTGTCTGTGCTCCCTAATGTATTGAGTAGCAATTTCTGTCTGCGAAGTGAATTGAGCGTCAGCCTGGCACAAAACAACGGTCGCACTAATATACAGTTAGGCCGCCTTAAGCTTTTACAAACCCCAACTCCAGTGAAGTTGGGACGTTTGGTAAACTGTGAATAAAATCAAAATGCTATCATTTCCATCACATACAATCCATTCATTAGATGGAGAATAGTGCAACGACAACATATTAAGTGTTCAAACTGAGAAAAAATATTGTTTTGGGGGACATATGTGGGTAGATGACGGATAGGCAGCAAAAAACATTTTTTTCACAAAACATTGTTTATGAGGGAAAAAAGTATATGTCTACGTAGTGCAGCAATTAATCTTTCAAAAAATCCAAGTGGTCACAATGTTGGTCTATTCATTGATTATTTATTTACGTTGATAAAGCAATTTGCTGAAAATATGTCCTTTGGTGTGATGTTAAGAAATAAATATATTAAGTAATGTAGAATTGGCTTGATGGAGTTTTATGAACATTGTTACACTCTTCATATTTATTGTAATTTTTTAAAGTCTTTATTTAATGAGAAATTACCATTTAAGTATTTTTTTTCCCCATTAGATGTGAGATTATTAGAAACCTTCGAGGAAAAACAGGGATATCTTTCTTTTAAATGTTCAAAATTGTCCGAATTTATACTAACTTTTCAGGGACGATAATTTGTTCTTCCCTAATGCAATATTCAGTGTTTATCAAACATATTGTTTAGCTCAAACAAATATTTGAGCGTTTAAAACATGTCACACCGTAGGACATTCATGTCACGCTAAAGGACAGAAATGCAAAACTGAGCCAGAAACAAATATATCAACATGATTATTTTGTCTTTTGATCATAATATAATGTTGTAGTCAATATGGACCTACACTTTACACTTATAAGTCTTTGAATCGTTGATTATCAGCCTATCGTTACTCTTAATGACAGTCATGCGGTCATTAAATGTAACCTGCAGAGCTCATAAGACTCATACTGAAGGGTGACCTAGGCATGACCATCACACTTTTGTAGGTATGCTATGACTGTCACACCATTGAACCTGTAGTGTGTAGTGGCCAGTGCCTGTTTGGTATCTCAAGCTGGACAGCACATTTATGCTGCATATTGAGCTCTCCACAGCATACTTTATTCATCTATACTCCTCTATATCTCTCACTGATCTTTCCTTCACTGTTACCGTTATATTTTATGGTTTCAAAGCACCATTAATGACATTTTAGATCATTTGACAGTATCCAAAATCAACAGCAAATATTCATCAACAATGCATCAAAGTATAAATTCCAAAGGCCAATAAAGGAATAAGTAATTTGAATACACAATATTTATCTAGTCAAACAACAACAAAAAAAAATATGTACTACCAGTTGTTTTAAAAGCTATTTCTCAAATATCTAGTCCATTGGTGTGACCTGTTTGTCCTTTGGTGTGATACTCCAAAGTGTCACACCATAGGACTTTTACCATCACACCATAGGACTTTTACCATCACACCATAGGACTTTTGAGCTTTTGAGTTAATTTAAAGCCATGTCGTTGCCAACTGAAATACAATTTCTCCTTTAGTAAGATGCATTTTCATACATCTACATAAGAAAAAAATATGAAAAATATACACTATTGTCAAAATGTATTTTATGGCTGTCACACCAAAGGACTACAAAACTAATACATCTTGTGGTAGCAAAACATAATTGATTGACTGAAGAACTCTGGGAGAAAAATCGAAAATCCACCCTTGCCATTGGCTTCTTAAGGGTCTAAAGTCACAATTTATGTAAAGCTGGAGCTTCAACAATAGATAATTATCCACAGAATTAACCAAAAATATGATGTCACACCACAGGACATTATTTTCTGCGACAAAGTTTCATAAGTCCATACGGTCTCAGAAAAACAGGAAAAAAATTAAGCATTGCCACTTGCTAAAATAGACACCTTGAAAAACATGCCAGGGTTGTTTAGACAAATGACTGAACTTTGATTATTTATTTAAAAATGTTTTAATATGGAGAACTAGGCTTGCCTCAGTCACACCATAGGACAAATGTGACATTTGACTCAAAATTAAGTATACTTATTTAAGCTCTGGATTTATTACACATTACTTTTTCACAACAACGACATTAGTTTAATCATTTAAAGCATTGACAATTTTGAAAGAATGAATTTACTTCATTTTAAGAGCCTGCGACAGCAAAATTTACACGTCACGTCATCTACCCACATATGTACTCATTTCTAATTTCAAAACTGCAACACGTTCAAAATAAGTTGAGACGGGGATCAGTGAGATGTCCAAATAAGATAAAACAACAAGGAAGAACATTTCAAACATTTCAAAATTGTGCTGATGGACAATAAGAGTGTCCAGGTATAAGACCATCACAGAGAGGCTGAGTCACTCAGAATTAAAGATGCAGAGGGAATAATTACCATAGTTATTACATACATTTCTGAATTCCCTTTGATTTACCATGATTAAGTGTATTTAAGACATATTTCTGTCATTGAAATCATTGTATAGATTCATGACATCATGACATATATGTTGGCCGTAGTCTCACACTAGCTCTGCAGGAGTTACAGCTATTGAAAATTGACCATATTAAGAGCTCTTCATGTGTGCAAATGATAGAGGGGTTTAACATTCTCCTATGCACCCGAGCTCACTTGAAATAGACTCAGGAGACATGGGCAACTGTCCTTTGCTTACAGAAGTCAGCCGAAGTTGCAGAAGTCAATTTTTTTTGAAAATAATAAAGTCTTGCACATCCTGTGCTACAGTGAAAATGGACCATCCAACTTGTGTTAGTACTAACTTCTAAAGACTGCCTCCATGATGCATGGGGGTACAGTATTGCATTGGTTAAGTTGTTCTCACTCATCTGTAGATACAGTGCTGAATGACATAAATGGGATTTAAACAGCATGAAAAGCCACTCATGCATTATATTTTGAAGGGAGATCTTCAATTACTGCCACATAGTAAAGACGCATTGCATTATTGACTATGTTTTAACAGTTTAACTCCATCATAAGGACCAGCAATTGATAAAATGGCATTCTTTTGGGAAAGACCTGTCACACTGTAAGCACTACAGGAAGGAAAACATTGCAAAACATGATGAGGTATACACCCATCATTTAAGCTGATGAAATCATGTCCAAGATAGGACTCTTTTTAATATAAAATCATCTCATTGGTTAATGTAATTAACTGTGAAGTGTTGTCTTTTGTTTTGTTTTTAGTCTTCCTCAGCATTTTCTGCCTTTTATTGACCCGTCCCAACTCTTTTGAGACGTGTTGCAGATTTGAAATTAGAAATGAGTACATATGTCCCCCAAAACAATATTTTTTCTCGGTTTGAACACTTAATATGTTCTCTTCTCACTATTCTCAATCTAATGAATGGATTGAATGTGATGGAAAGGATAGCATTTTGATTTTATTCACAGTTTACCAAACGTCCCAACTTCACCGGAGTTGGGGTTTGTATTTCGGCTCACACTTTGGTTTTGAATTGTTTCAATATACATTGGAGGGGTATACTCACTTCTCCTACACACTGTTCATTCAGGAGTTAAGATGTCCTCATTCTTTCAACACATACTGTGTTTCGGGGTCCTCAAGTAAAAGTCAGAGGTCCAGTTTTCTCAGATCCTCCCAGTAAAAGGTTAGGCAGGTCCTTACGTCATCATCACACAAGGCTGCTGCATTGTAGGCCTAATATTCCACAATCCATGGCACTTTGTCTCTTGTGCCTGACAGGCTCACATTGCAAGACTTGTAAGCTTTCTTCCAAAGCAAAATAGGACCCCATTTGACACACGTCTTAAACTGAGTTTTTGTCATTCAAACATATAAGTGACAAAGTTAAAAACCTTGAAACTTCTAGTTTTCAAATATACACGCATATTAACAATTATATAGTTGGCCAGTTTTAGAGAGTGAAAAGACATCTTTCAGGGTAGCTGCGGGGTCTAAAAAGTCTATAAAATGTCTTAAAGGGACACTGCAAGATTTTTAGTTGTTTATTTTCAGAATTCATGCTACCCATTCACCAATTTTACCTTTTTCATGAATACGTACCACCACCATCAAATTCTAATTATTCATTATGACTGGGAAAATTGCCCTTCTCCATGGTCCGCCATTTTGAATTTCCAGAAGTGGCCATATTTAGCTGCAAAAATGACTTTACTTGGGCCATACTTGGAAATGTTTATAACTTTAATGAAAATTTGGCAATAGGCAGCCCAGTTTCAATGAGTAGCATAGTTGCAGTACCTTTTTTGACCATTTCCTGCAGTGTCCCTTAAAATTTTTAATCCCCTCTTTAGGCCTAAAAAAGGTCTAAAATATGTGTCCCAGGTCTAAAATTTTTAACAAAGGTCTAAAATTTATTTTGTATATTTTCTCGCAACTGGTCTGCTACAAAGTGCAATGTATGAAACGTGACCATCAAACGAACAAACGTTCAATGGAAACTGAGCGAGCATCAAAAGTGCAAACCGAGCCTCTGCGGGCATTTCGGTTCTGTGTCGGAGTGAGGTAGCCGGTCAGTGGAGGATTGTTTGTACCTGAAGAGTGGTTTGTTAAGAGGTACCGTGTTGGCGGTCAAGTGGAGGTAGAGGCGTAGGCAGGAACTGGGGTTCAACGTTGATTTTTTTTGTCAACCACCTTCAGCACCAATGTGCACTATTATTTACTGAGGTTAAAATATGAAAATAAATTGACACGTGGGTCAAAAAAAAGAATAGAAATAAACATAAATGCTAAGGACACTAAATCCAGTAATAAATCAATAGAGCAAAATAATCAGAATTAAAATAATATTTGCTATAGCAGCAGAAAATAACAAGAGGCCAATTGAAATGTGAAAACCGTCACAATTCCAAGTAGTCTAGCAGAGCCCACCGTACTAGGTGTGTACTCCTTGCTGGCCTCACCTAGAATGAAACTGGCAAGTTTTTGAAGAGCATGAAAGCTCGTGCCCATCGGTGGAGCATACCACCTTTACAACTAAGATGGGGGAAAATAGCACTTTAACACAATACCAGCAAAATAAACCAAATACAACAAAATAACGCAAACCAAAACAAATGTCCTCACACAGGAATTCAAAATAAACATACTGAAAGCAAATGAAATTATAACTGAGGCTGAAATGAAAAATAACAACAAACGGGTTAAACCAGCGCGTCGCACGCGCAGCGTGAACGCAGCACGATCGTGCCTAGGGCAAAGCTGCAGTGTTTATCTTCCTGTCAGAGTGAGTGTAGACTCTTTTAGCTGGGAAGATGCTGCTACACAGGTAAGAGATGCTAACTAACTAAAAACAGTGCAATTGAACCATGACAGTTTAACAGAAGTGAAATACTGAACAGAAATGATACCGGTGGTGAAGTTTGTCATGTTTGTGTATGCGTGTGGTGTTAATCAACGTGTTGTATGTTTGTGGATGGGATGTTGGCGTGTTTGGGTGTTACTGAATGAAATGTATGCTTGTGGAGTGTTTGCTAACTGGAAACAATGTGTGCACCCATGTTAACAGTTGTCAGAACAGAAACGGGAGTGAAATGGTGAATGCTTACGGTAGAAAGTTCTTTGAAAGTCCGGTTTGGGTGAGGGTAATCCGAGTGAGTGGTTTGAATGAGGAAATGGCGCCTCGCAAGTTTAAGGCGAACGCCACTCGAGGCGCCGTGATGACGTGGTGAACAACTTCATAGTGGAAAAATGGCCATTTAAGCTGCGTTGTGCTTAATTTATTGCGTCGTCCGGGTAGGACTAAATGTGTGGATGGATTTACCACCACCACGGCCAGCAACAGGACAGGGTTGACAGTTGACATTATTCTTAAATATAGGCTACATATTTAGGCCTATTAATCAACCAACCGTGCCCAGTAGCAAAGCCAGGGGCTGAGTCGATAAATGTTGGTGGAGCCTTGGGCCAGAAGGGTTCTCTTTACGTCTCACAATCATCACTGACCATCACTAGAACGGCCATAATGTTATTATAACAATGTGCAAATGTCTCGCTAAAACATTTAACTTGCCGAAACTCTTCACATTAGCTGTAAACAGCGCATCTATCTGTAGTCAACTTGAAGATGTCTAGTACTTTTGAAATCACAGCGGTGTAAAAACCCTGATGGCGGTGTCCTATTCATTTTTGAAGGGACGCTGTGAAGAGGTTAAGCTCATCTGCCTCAAAATGTCAATTTTTTGGCTTAACTATTTAACATATAAACTTGATCCAAATTTTGGTAGAGAGATCTGGGATATGACTCGAAACAGTGAAAAGGGAATGTGCCAATTGTTATGTAATATGTCCCATAAACGCGGCACTGATCTATGTGTAGATATTAAATGTACAGGTATAACAGCTCTGGCCCAAAAGGCAAGCCCGCTTTCAGTATTTTCTGTGAGAATGCAATCTAGTTCTAGTTTGCTGTTCAAACTTGCAAAAGAGGACTCTGTGTACAGTTCCAAGCTGAATGGCAATTTTTTTTCTTTTTTTCCCCAACAGCTAGGCGGTGTATGAAGAGGCCGTGGACGCAGGAGGAGACTGATGCGGTCTTCAAACACATGAAAGTTTTTATTGAAAATGGGTTGATGGTTACTAAGGAGTAGTGCAATTATTGCAAGAATAAAGAAGCTCCTATCCTGGACAACAGAACTCTAATGAACATCAGGGACTTTGTTTGGCCTTTGGCTTGGCCTTTAAAAGGAACTTGAAGGAGAAGCATTAAAGGATGACTTCTGCCAATTTCAGTATGCTGTTGCCCACTAATGTATTTTATGTAGATTTAAACAAAAATGGGCATGTAGAGTGAGTTCAATAAGTATTTGAGACCTTGCTAATTTTGCTGGTTTGCCCGCTAATAAAGACATGATCAGTCTATAAATGTAATGATAATATGTATTCTAACATGGAGAGACATGTTAAATTTCCCTAGATGGACGTTTCATCCACTTGTTCCCAGTAGATACCCCAATCTTTATTACACATTTCCAGAGCTACAGTGGTGTTTACTCTTTCAAAAGTATGATCACAACCCAAACTACCCAAATGACCCTGTTCAAAAGTTTACATACCCTAGTTTTCTGATGCTGAGTATGGCCCTGTTTAACATCAGGGACCGCTCTAAATTGTTTGTGGTAGTTGTGGATAAGGCTCTTAATGTTCTCAGATGACAAAACAGCACATTCTTCCTGGCAGAATGGTTGTTTCCTATAATATTTTTGGGTGTCTTGCTGGAACCTCGCATTTGAGGTTTCCCCTGAATGGCTCAATGATGTTGAGATCAGGAGAGTGAGACGGTCGCTCAAAATTTTCATTTTATTCTTTCTGAAGCTAATGGCGGGTTGATTTGGCTTTCTGTGTTGAAATATTGTCATGTTGGCATGTCCAAACAATGGACCATGTGCAGTTTCAAGGCTGATGTGTGTCAAGTTTCCTCCAGTATTTTTCACAGGGCAATGTATTCATCATTCTGCGAGTATGGATCAAAAGTATAGTGCATTTGTAACTCAAATGTCCCCATGACATCAGTGGTGAATGACCATGTTTCACAGAAGGGATGGTGTAACTTTCATCATAGGCTCCGTTGACTGTTCTCCAAATGGTACTGTTAATAGTGGCTGAAAAAAGTTCCATATTGATCTCATTTTTTCAAATGAGTTTGCCACAGGCATTCTGATGCTTCTCACTATGCTATTTGGTGTATCATATGCAAAATAACATGTTTGCATTTTTGTAGTAATGGCTTTCTCCTGGCAACCCCCAACAGCCCATCTTTCCTCAAGTGCCATTTTTTCATGTTGTCCTATATTTCATCTGAAGTTATTTTTTGGTTGTCCTATGCCTCCTGAACAATTAAAACAACAAAGCAATGCAATGATTCCCTTGCCCAATGGCTTGATTCCAACCAAACCCCCTCATATTGCATTTCTGAATTGAAATTCCAACAGTGCCAACATGACAATATTTCGACACAGAAAGCCAAATCAACCCATCATTAGCTTCAGAAATAATAAAATGAAGGTTTTTGAGCGACCATCTCACTCTCCTGATTTCAACATCATTGAGCCATTCAGGGGAAACCTCAAATGTGAGGTTCCAGCAAGACATCCAAAGATATTATAGGAAACAACCATTCTGCCAGGAAGAATGTGCTGTTTTGTCATCTGAGAATATTAAGAGACTGATGCGGTCTTCAAACACATGAAAGTTTTTATTGAAAATGGGTTGACAGTTACTAAGGAGCAGTGCAATTATTGCAAGAATAAAGAAGCTCCTATCTTGGACAACAGAACTCTAATGAACATCAGGGACTTTGTTAGGAACCGAGGCTTGGCCTTTAAAAGGAACTTGAAGGAGAAGCATTAAAGGATGACTTCTGCCAATTTCAGTATGCTGTTGCCCACTAATGTATTTTATGTAGATTTAAACAAAAATGGGCATGTACAGTGAGTTCAATAAGTATAATGGAAACCCAACTACCACAAACAATTTAGAGCGGTCATTGATGTTAAACAGGGCCATATTCAGCATCAGAAACTAGGGTATGTAAACTTTTGAACAGGGTCATTTGGGTAGTTTGGGTTGTGATCATGCTTTTGAAAGAGTAAACACGGAAGATTGCTAATAAATATCTTAGGCCAGTCACTAGCAATGAGTGAAAAAAAAGGTTTTGTGTAATCCTTCATATTTTGTGAGAAATCGCCAAGAAAGTGTATATTCTGCTGGGGTATGTAAACATATGAGCACCACTGTATACTACATTTAGATAACATTACAAGAACGAGGAAACAAAATGCTACTGCTTATTTTGTTGTAACAGTAATAAAGATTTTGAAGTCGAGGAGACGCGTTTTCATCTTGTGGTGTTGAAAGTGAAAGTGGATATTTATCCAAAGCCTAGGCAATAGCATGGTAAGTCGGCTAGAGTTAATCACGTTATCTCCTCTTGGTCGGCAACATATATTTTGAGGTTCGCTCGGCTGATTGTGTCCTGATTGAGTAAAATGTGCGCCATCAGATTCCAACTCCTATACATTGGTAGCTTTGTAAACTAAATGAGGTGACGTGGGCTTTGAAAACATTTAGCATTTGAGCATAATCAGACAGTTTGGGTAGGAGGAGGAACTTTGGCATTACATAAAAGGATGATCAAATCCACGTCTTTGCTCTATTGGCGTTCAGCTCTCTACTTTGAAGGGGCATTTCCAATGTTCACACAAGTGATTTATTTGCCTGTCCAAACCTTTCATCTCAATAAGCTCAACAATTTTCTGCAGTCCAATTCATTGTTTTCGCTGGTTATGCTAGCATGATCTTTTACAATCAGCTAACAGCCAGGCTTTCATCGAGCTGATGCTTAGCTAGCTAACGAAAGGGAATGGGTCTTGGTCGTTCTGCTCATAGCCTAGAAATCTACATGCCCAAAGCGGCTCCTAGCGGCCAACTTTCAGTGCAACAAAACAAAGCACGCGGCACTACCAGGCAAAATTGTTACGGGGGAGAGACACCAGATGGAGTTGGAAATATTGCCATTTTCGCCATTACTGAAGTGAAGTTAGAAGTCCTTTGTGGGACATCAAGCCTTAAGGACTTGACCAACCCTTGACGACGAAGTTGTGAGAAGGGCTATTTATCCGGCCGGATCATCTCTAATATTTAATCATACTTGTCAAACACTTGCCAATACCAGGCATTGATGACGTTACTGCATGAAAGAAGGCTATCTTGTCACATTCTGTTGACTGTAAAGCAGCATGGAAAAAGCCTCCCCAACAGCATAAGTTAATCGCTAACAGCTCTATGATGTTACATCGATGGTTCAGAGTAGATTCACCATTTGAACCGTGATATCCATCCAGTGATCCATCCGTGATATCCATCCAAGTGATTTCAACCTTGAGGTGAACATAAGCTGCGTTGTCGAGTTATATATTTTTATTCTGACTAATTTAGTACAAGCAGTAACGGAACTTGACAGTATCACCAAACTTACCGCACTAAAATTACATGCCACAACACCCAACTTCTACAAATATGGTCTGTACTCACAAAACGAAGTATTTGGAAGTTTGAAGCATAGTCCAGGGGTTTATTATCCACACAAGCCGAACAGCTTCTCTGATTGAAGTGCTGGGTTGACCTAAATTCCGTCAGTGGCAGTAGCCCGTATAAGTCATAACAAAAAGTTCCAGACGAGAGTATTAGAAACTGTTTTTACTGAATTGTGATAGGCTTATATTTTCAAGTGAACACTTCAGAGACATTTTCAAATGTTGCCCTTTATCAATTAGACAATTTTAGTTATCAATACTGATGCTGTGTTCACTTTTCATTGAGAATATGATGAGTTTCGTTGAGGGTTTTAAAGCTGATGAAGGAAGTAACGTTGAGCCAGAAAGCTACTCGGCTTGTGTTGATAATGCTAACTCCTGGGCCATGTACAAACTCCCAAATGCATCGTTGTGCAAGTACAGACCATAGAGACTATATTTGTACTACTGTAAAATTTGTGTGTCATGGCATGTGATTTTAATGCTGTGAATTTGGTGATGCTGTCAAGTTCCGTTACCGCTTGTACTAATTAGCTACATTAAGCTAGTCGGAATAAAAAATATTTTAACTCGGTAATTAGGCTAATGTTTGCCCAAGGTTGAAAACAATTAAGGGAGACCACTGGATGGATGCCACGGTTCAAATAGCAGTAGGGTGAATCTACTCTGAACCCTCGCTTTACATGTGTGGAGACCTTTTCCTGCTGGATGCAAACAGTTAATTGATGACTGTTAGTCCACGTTTAGGAAAACTACGACCGACTAGAGCTGTGGTATAATCTGTGAGGTTAAACAGCTTGACGGACTGAGTGGAGACTGACTTGGGCTGCTGGTGTTTTACAGAGGTGGAGGAGTAGCATGGAGTTGAATTGTGCTCCTTAGCAACTTAAATGCCAGATTATGATGCACAGCAGAGGCATACGTAGGAATTTCATTACTAATTACATTTTGATNTATTCCAGACATTAATGATGGTAGGCCTATGTCTTAGGAATTTGGGTCCCATTAATCATTTTGTCCCACCAAACCAGGTTGTAGTTGGTGTATGTGTGTAACCTGTCCTGATAGAACGTATGTCCTTTCAAACAGGTTGTACATAGTGTATGTGTATGATTGGTCCTATTAATCATTTTGTCCCACCAAACCAGGTTTTATTTGGTGTATGTGTGTAACCCGTCCTGATAAAACTCGTGTCCTTTCAAACAGGTTATACATAGTGTATGTGTATGATGACATCAGCGATGACATCATCGACCTTGTAAACCTCACTTTTCTTAAACAGGGGTCTACGAGGACGGACTCCATAAACCACCAAAAAGTCTGAAAAATAGGCATTTTTTTTAAATTCACATTTATGAAGAAAAATCTTTTAATTTTAAGTGTTGTATAGGTTCTCTGATTTTTTTCATGATTTTTGATGTATTTCTTGTAGCTCTAGCACCTCCAGAACCCGGTGTCCTCGTAACCCTATGCCAGCCTAGGTTTGCGAAAAATTTCAGAAATTGTCCCCGTAGCCCGAGAAACGGGTATAGGTGTGTGTGTGTGTGTGTGTGTGTGTGTGTGTGTGTGTGTGTGTGTGTGTGTGTGTGTGTGTGTGTGTGTGTGTGTGTGTGTGTGAGGATTTTGTGCCATTTGAAAAAGCCACTGAGAATTTTTAAAAGTGTTTTCTCTATTTCAATTTTCAACTTTAAAATTAAGCCCCAAATGATCATAGTTTAATTCTGCTAGTATATCGTTTTAATGTGTTGTGGTAAGATTTTGTGGTGAGCATTAATGGTTTGCACAGATCCCTTCAAGTTCAAGACCAAGACAAGACCATAGAACAAATGAAGGCCAAGACTGAGACAAGACCAACAACATATACAAATGGTGTTAATGTTTGTAAAGTGGCTAAACTATCTGTGCACTATCAAAGTTCTCTATGCCTCAGTTTACATGTCAACAACCCCGCGACTTCAGAATGAAGTATTGAGTAACTTTGAGCCTCGTAAATGGATGGTGCCGACCCACCCACGGTAGAAGGCCAATTTTATCATCGGCTAACTAGCGCCGGAATTCTGAATGCAGGGGACTTACGGAGGTGAGGTTTGTGGAAAAAGTTAGCAATCAGCACCATTTGAGCCATTTTACACTGGATTTCCTCTTTAAGACTGGTCTCAAGACTAAAATCAGTCTTGAATACTGCAACAGTAAATAGTCTTACCTGTACCCAGGTAGAGGGTGATGATGAGGAGGAGAATAGTCTTCATCCTGTAGATCTGGATCTGTGTCCTCTTTGCCTTTGACCTAAAAGCAAGAGGGGAAAAAAACACTGAGACTGACAATGCCAATGACCATCTCAGGGGTGTGTCCGTTCTGTACTGCTACATCCTGTGCTTGGTCTTACTGCATTGTTCACCTTTTACCGCCCCCACACGCACGCATTGACGCACGCACGCATTGACGCACCCACACGCACACACACATACACACGCACACACACACACACACACACACACAAAAAAACACACACACACACACACACACACACACACACACACACACACACACACACACACACAC
Organism: Engraulis encrasicolus; assembly: GCF_034702125.1. NCBI lineage: Eukaryota > Metazoa > Chordata > Actinopteri > Clupeiformes > Engraulidae > Engraulis > Engraulis encrasicolus. The sequence continues at coordinate 47,185,784 of NC_085857.1, read as the reverse complement.
ACACACACACACACACACACACACACACACACACACACACACACACACACACACACACTTTCGGGGTGACAAAGGGACAGGGAAATTGGGATCCCATTAAATTGTATGTATTGAGAGGGGGGGCTTTCAGATTATTTTTTTGTTGGGGCCTTGCCAAAGCTGTCAGCAGTGCGCACACACACGCATTTATGCATGCACAAATACACGCACACACAGTCACACGCGCGTGCACGCACGCCCGCATGCACACACTTACACACACAAACACAGACAAACACACACAGTCAGAGTAGGGTTTATGCTATTGACTGTGACTTCGGCCTTCAGTGTGTTCTTACTTCCTGTTTGTCACCCTACATCTCCTGTTATATACATACTACTCATCTTTCCATAGCCCATGTTCAGAAATGAGCCAGGCCCGGATCAAAATGGCCCAGGGCCCCTAGGCTGCAGGTATAGCTGTGGGGGGCCCCGGAAGGAAAATTTCATGACAAATTTACAGCATACAGGATACAGGATAACATGGCTACCGACTGTGGAGAGGAGCATTAAATACATTCAAAACTGCACTCAACACTACAGAGGAATACTTCGATATGGCATCTTGTCACCATTCTGCAATATTTCACTTTCCCTGGCAGGTGGGGGCACCTTGGCTGCAGTCTTATCTAGCCTGTGCGTTAATCTGGCCCTTCCTCTTGGCTATTTTTAGACATGCATACAGACATACATACTATGACAAGAGATAGGCTACGTGTACATTTTCATACACGCATACGGTGACACAGGATGCAAGCTTGTGTCTATGTTTCACAAACTTTACTGCATTAAAGCTTGAGGAACAGACACAAGCTTGCATCCTGTGTCACTGTGCATGAACGGAAATTAAGGCTTTTAGAAGACAATGAGATATACCGTATGCCTTTCTGTAAATAAAAAATACCCCTATATATTTGTCATAAATGTTACATTCTTAGCAGCTATTTGTAACTCTGTGTGTGTGTGTGTGTGTCTCTCTGGTCACCCACACGTAGGGCCGGGCATCTTCACAGTTCACCAGGCATTGACAGAGACAATGAGGCCAGTGGCAACAAAGGTATTTTGACCACATAATACATATTTAACACACCATATGTACCTTTAACTATGTATAAATATATATGTATGGCATACAAATATTTGGGAACATGCTTTTTAAACCGATTGAGAGAGGGAGGGCAAAGTCAAAATGATCACCAGTCCACTCGGTAAATGCCGTGTATGCCCAAAGGCCAATGCAGCCATGCATGCTCTAGGTCACTGTTTAAAGTTTTATGGCATGACAAGTAATACAATCCAAATAGCTATTTGAAGGGCACACACACACACACACACACACACACACACACACACACACACACACACACACACACACACACACACACACACACACACACACACACACACACACACACACACACACACACGCACAGAGAGAGAGTGTGAGAGAGCGAGAGAGAGAGAGATCTGTTAACAATTGCTCTTGTGTTGTGTTTATGGCAACACAACACAACACAACACAGAATGAGGAAGAATGAGGAACACACACACACACACACACACTTTGCGACATGCGCAGGTCACACCTTAGCGGGTCATTTAGACCAGCCAGAGCCTTGTCCATAGTCCTTTCCTCTCTCCTTCTGCCAGGATGGAACGATCGTTGTTTCTCTTAACTGTCCTTTCATGTCTGGGCCCAGGTAACATAGGTCAATTTATATATGTGATATATTTGTATAGATTTGTATAGGCAGTATCCTCGTATGTGCATATTCACTGTTGTATGTGTCTGTCCATTTGCCTGTAAGTCCTTTTGCATGACGCCATTTATCTGCCTCTCTGCATGTCTGTCTGTCTGTCTGTCAAATATGCTATGTTGCAGCTATGGTTGTCAAGTAGGCCTATCTTGCTTATCTCACCCAGCCGTATGCCTGTCTGCCTGCCTGCCTGCCTGCCTGCCTGCCTGCCTGCCTGTCTGTCTGCCTGTCTGCCTGTCTGTCCAATAGAATATTCTGTTGTCAGTTAGTCATATCAACATGTCTTTGTTTACCTCATCACCAGGTGTAGTATCACAACTGAGTGTAAATGGCTACACTGGTGGGCAGGTGCATATCACATGTGAGTATAAACCTGTGGACACAAACCGTGATAAGTACTTCTGTAAAGGTGATAGACTTCTGTGTGTGGATCAAATTAGAACTGCCCTAAAAGACCAATGGGTGAATGAGGGAAGATTCTCCATCTTTGATGACACTAGTGGAGGACTCTTCACCGTGATCTTCAGAGAACTCACCACTGAGGATTCAGGGAAATACATTTGTGGTGTGAAAAGGGCCACCAGTGACAAACGTGTAGCGGTTGACCTGACTGTGCCAACAGGTAATCTCAGTAGCGCGCTGTATGTAGATGGTAATTTGTTTATTTATCTCTATGTTTTTCAAAAGCAAATCTGACAATTTGGAGGATGGATAGGCTAATTTGGAAACATTGGGAAAGATCCCTTTCCCCATAGCTTCAACCGTGGACATAGACATTGTGGAGTGCATTTGATAGGTCTATTGCTTATTAGTGGTAAAATATCTGGGCATTTTTTATTAGTGGACTGGTACATATAATTATATGTAGCCATTTCTTTAAAATTTATTTATTTAGGCCTACTGGTATACCTAAATGGCTCTGTAATTGCTAAACATGTTTGGATATAGTATACATATACAGCATATCGTCTTAATTCATGTAGGACTGTCATACAGTAGGCATACTGTACATACAGTGCAGTATATCACACATGAACCGTTTCCAATCAAAACTCTAATGTCTTTCCAGAGGACTGCTGTAACAGTCATCTCAACATAACTTCCTACGAAGAAGAAACCGTGGGTATCAGCTGTCAATACCCCGCTACAGAGAAACGGACCTCCAAGTTCTTCTGCCATAGCTCCAATTCATCTCCTAACTGTGTATACACTTTGAAAACCACAGTGAACCAACCCTCCGTTCAAGACGAGAAGCTAGAACTTTATGATAACCGCACAAGGAACGTTCTAGAAGTGTCCTTGAGGAATGCAACCATTGATGATGTCGGGTTCCACTGGTGTGGAATACAGAGGGACAAATACAACACCTTGTTCACTAGCGTACAGCTAGCCTTGACTAGTAAGTAGAACATTATTATAATAACCACAACCACATGGTATTAATTAAAGAGCTCAGTCAGGGATGCAGGCCTAGGCTCTGAATGGGCCCCACCATCACCCAATACATACAATATAATGAGGACCCAATTCTCTCTCCCTGGGTCTGGGACAACTGACCCCTTTTCCCCCCCTGTTGGCTTTCTGACTATACGGTGCTGGCTATCTGATTGCAAGTGATGTGTGTTTGGTTCTCCTATCACAGGTTGGTGCTGTGAACAGACTACAAACGTCACCAGCTTCTCAGAGGGAGGGACTGCAGACATCACCTGCCCTTACCCAGTGGGCTACGAGGACCAGGAGAAGTTCTTCTGCAAGGGGGAGCACCACCACGACTGTGCTGATCTCATCTCCATCAACGAGACTGGTTTGTAGAGATATTTGTTTACATACTTGTACATACATGCATATATACAGCTACATATATACATACACATACATACATACATACATACATACATACATACATACATACATACATACATACATACATACATACATACATACATACATACATACATACATACATACATACATACATACATATCATGTAAATGTGCCAGATTACAGCAAAAAAGGCCCATTTCAGGCGTTCAAAGTAGGCAGGGGAGATAGAAATGGAGTAGAAAATTGCAGTGCGCACCGAGTTGTCGGTTGCCATGCCCATACTCATTCTTCACAACAGGTGTCTGGGCAGAGAATGAGAGGGTGTCCTGTTTTGATGACGTCACCAGTCGACACGTCACTGTGAAGATCCGAGACCTGACTGCAAATGATTCTGGGACATACTGGTGCGGGTTCGACAGACGCTGGAGACCTGGCAACCAATACACTAGGGTCTCCTTGACTGTGGGTGAGTGGTTGCATGCTTAGTAATGCATCAGAGTCTACACATCCTATCATTTTGACTGCATAAGATGGCTTGAAAATTATGTTTCATATTAAAAAGGCCATGCACATTTTCTGACAAACGCGTTTGGCCATACTGTTGGCAATCACCTAGGGCACCATGTCTTTGGGGGCACCATAGCAATGCCCAAACTTCCCAGTCACAATCCTCAGTCACAAGACAATTATATCCTCCAACAGGACCAGTAGCATTCGCTTACAAACAGGACCAGTGCTAGTCATAGTCTGTAGGCGATTGCCTAGGGTGCTAAAAAATACTGTATATTGTGGGCACCATAGCGATGCCTGAACTTTCCAGGGGTGCTGCCAAATGGAGACAATTTAGGAGGATTCTAAGGGCTGGCACTGCTAGGGTGTCCTTTGAGGTGAATTGATATTTCTTGGGTCCACAGTGAAAGGGATGTTCACCCTTGGGCACCAAGCTGACTAAACGGCCCTGCCTATAAAACAAAAATGGACAAAGAAACAAATGAGTCCACAATGGCAGCAAAGCATCATGGGTCACTGAGACATTCAAATTTTGTTCTGCATTTTT